>NW_019743671.1:228780-287857 GCF_002891405.2 Cryptotermes secundus
CACGCCAGGTCACGTCAGATAACGCGACGTCACGTCACTTCACTTCACCTCACCTCACCTTACCTCACATTACGTCACCTCACCTAACTTAACAGCAGGGAATGGTACACCTCAGATACTGATTTATGCGCATAAATCTACTGCGCAAACCTAATCTACCCTAACCTAACCCAACCTAACTTAACCTATCCTAACCTAACGTAACCTAACCTAAGAACATCTAACCTAGCCTCGCCAGGCTTCGCCTCACGTCAAGTAATTCAAGCCAGGTCAAGCCACGACAAGTCATGTCACGTCAAGTCAAGTCACGCCAAATCACGTCAATTCACTTCAACTCACGCCAAGGCACGTCAAGTCACGCCAATCACGATAAGTCACGTCACGGCACCTCACCCACCTTACCACACCTCACCTAATTTAACACTAGAGAATGGTACCCTTCAGTTACTGATCGATGCGCACAAATCTACTGCGCAATCCTAACCTAACCTAACCTAAGATAACCTAGCCTACCCTAACCTAGCCTAGCCTTGCCTCGACTCGCCCCGACTCGCCTCGCCTCACCTCGACCCGTCTCGCTTCGCTTCACGTCAAGTCACGGCAAATCACGCCAAGTCACGTCAGGTGACGCCAAGTCAAGTCAGGTCAAATCTCGTGAAATCACTCCAAGTTATGTCAAATCACACCAAGTCATTCGAAGACACGCCAGGTCACGTCAAATCACGCGAAGTCACGTCACTTCACCTCACCTCACCTTTCCTCATATTACGTCACCTCACCTAACTTAACAGAAGTGAATGGTACACCTCAGATACTGATTTATGCGCATAAATATACTGCGCAAACCTAATGTACCCAAATCTAACCTAACCCAACCTAACTTAACCTATCCTAACCTAACCTAACCTGACCTGACCTAACAACATCTAACCTAGCCTCGCCTCGCCCCGTCTCGCTTCGCCTCACGTCAAGTAAGTGAAGCCAGGTCAAATCACGGCATGCCACGCCAAGTCAAGTCAAGTCACGCCAAATCACGTCAATTCACCTCAACTCACGCCAAGTCACGTGAAGTCACGCCAATAACGACAAGTCACGTCACGGCACCTCACCCACCTTACCACACCACACCTAATTTATCACCAGAGAATGGTACCCTTCAGTTACTGATTGATGCGCACAAATCTACTGCACAATCCTATCCTAACCTAAAGTAACCTAACTTAACCCAACCTAACTTAACCTAACCTAACCTTACCTAACCTAACCTAACTCAGCCTACCCTAGCCTAGCCTATTATTCCTGGCCTCTCCTCTACTCCCCTCTACTCGCCTCGCCTCACCTCGCCCCTTTTCGCTTCGCTTCACGTCAAGTCACGTCAAGTCACGCCAAGTCAATTCAGGTCAAATCACGTGAAATAACGCCAAGTTACGTCAAATCACACCAAGTCACGCGAAGACACGATAAGTCTCGCCAGGTAACATCAAATCACGCGAAGTCATGTCACGTCACATCACCTAACTTAACAGCAGGGAATGGTACCCCTCAGTTACTGATTGATGCGGACAAGTCTACTGCGCAAACCTAACCTAATCTAACCTAACCTAACATAACCTAAGCTCACCTAACGTAACCTAACATAACCTAACCTAACCACACCTAGACTAGCCTAGTTTAGCCTGGCCTAGCCTCGTCTCGCCTCGCTTCGCCTCACGTCAAGTTACGTCAAGCCACTTAAAGTGACGCCAAGTCATGTCAAGTCACGCCAAGTCACGTCAAGTCAACTCACGCCAAGTCACGTCAAGTCACGTCACGTCACTTCACCTCATCTCACCTCATCCTACCTAATTTAACAGCAGGCAATGGTGCCCCTGAGTTACTGATTGATGTGCACAATTCTACTGCGGAAACCTATCCTAACATAACCTAAACTAACCTAACCTAACCTATCCTACCCTAGCATAGCCTCTACTCGCCTCGCTCTCCTCACCTCGCCTCACCTCGCGTCACCTTGCCTCGTCTCTCCTCGCCTGACGTCAAGTCACGCCAAGTCACGTAAAGTCATGTCAAGACACGTCAAGTCACCCCAAGTCACGTCAAATCACGCCAAGTTACGTCAACTCACTTCACGTCACATCACGTCACCTCACCTCAGCTCAGCTCACCTAACTTACTGGAAGGGAATGGTACCCCTCAGTTACTGATTGATGCGGACAAGTCTACTGCGCAAACCTAACCTAACCTGACCTTACCTTACCTAACCTAACTTAACATAACCTTACCTAACCTAACTTAACCTAACCTAGCCTAGCCTCGCCTCGCCTCACCTCGCCCGGTCTCGCCTCGCCTCACGTCAAGTCACGTGAAATCACGCCAAGTTACGTCAAGTCAAGTCACGTCACCTCACCTAAGTTAAGCTCAATAGTCACATACGTGAAAACATAAAATCTCACTCTTTCAGGAATTGGTCGATACGGTATATAGTCGTGGTATATATTCCACATATACCACGATTCAAAACAGGAATGTCCAAGTCTTTACCTTCGGAAGTTGACATTATTCGTGGGCACTTACCCATTATATCCTGGTATCATAGACTGCGATTCACCTCTAATTGATCGGGCTGGCAACTACCATTTGCAAAATACAGCCATTCTCATCGCTGTGTCGGTCTCTAAACTCGTACACAGCAACAACTAGAGTACTTCTGGACGGAGTTTCATTAAATTTGACACTGGAGTTTTATAACATTTCTAATATTCTAATTTTAAATTAATTAGTTTCAAAATAACAGATACTTGATGTGGAGGCCTACATGTTTGACTGTGAATTTTTAGCTTATCGTACGTTAGATAACTAGAAAAATATCGTGATATGACGACCGAAAGCCGTTACAGTGAAGTCAGAATAGACGATCATTGCTAGGCAACGACTAGGTAAACACGTTCGCGCGATAATAAATTGGCAGGAAACAATCAAGTAATTTTCGTTGCTATCAACGGCTCGGTAAACACGCCTTCCCATCAATAGAGAGGATGTGTTTTATGCATGGTCCGTGCAAAGTGGTCATTAAGAAGAGTTGAGTTGAGAAGAGCTGAGTGGAGTTTCGGGCCGTCAGCCCCAGGATATGAGCGTGGGAACAGAGGAATTGAATTGAGTTGATAGTTGCAGAATAATAGCAATAAATTAATTAGGCTGTGAAAAGTTGCCTTTATATATTACTCGATTTTCAGTGCGACTGTTATAAATCCGTTGCCAGGACACGACTAGTGATGGTTGAGAACCCTAATGCGTGTGTAATGTTGAAGTGTAAAGTATGTAGAACCTCATTCAGAATAACTCCTGCTAGGTCCGATATTATAACTCAGGATCTCCTGAAATCGACAATTCATTACTACAGAGTGACATTCGGTAAAATGAATATCAGTGGCAAAACTAATGTAACACTCTAGTATAAATATTGCAGATGTAAAACTTGCATTATACGTCGCATTGACTACTGAGTTGTTTTTGTGAATTATTTCCTCTGGTGCAAAGTTTAAATTCCCATAATTTTCTTTCATAGGCGGGAACCCAAGAGCATTCAACTTTAAATATATTGTCACGTTAAGGGGGATTGTGTGTGATTTATAAGACCGATTCTAGATTGGATCACTGGATTTATTGACACCTTATACACACAATTCGGAACTGGAGACAATTACAGCACTACCGCTAATCTACACAATTTACAGTTCACCGTTACACACGGAATAGGGTTCTCGGCTTTCACTAGCCGTATCCTTTAAACGGATTTATAACACTCACTCTCATTTCAAATCACACACGAAGTCTTATTTGCACCACCCAATTCATTTCTTGCCATTTCTTCTCTATTACCTTCGACTGCCATCTGCAGAACTGAATTCATTTCTTGACAACAACTATTCAACCGACCTTCTTCGTCCTTTTATAAACCATCTGCACGGGCAACGCAGAACACAGCCTCTCAGTTGTTGAGAAGACTTCTTTACTTGCCCGTTTCCTAGCGATTGAGGTCCTATTGGTCCGTGCGGTGACTCCCGTGGAAATTTGTTTACCGTGTCGTTGCCTAGCAATGGGTCTATACGCGACAATATTTTTTTTTTAATTTTCAAACCTTTAAAGATTCATAGCATGTAAACGTTATTACCCAAAAGTGTACATTTCTATTAACGAATAAGTTAATATTTTAAAATCGAAAGTAGTGCCTGCGTTATTACGAGTAACGTCTGAGTTTAAAATATACACATGCAAATAATTAGACGTAAAAATACAACAAACAAAAACTCCCTGCCCTGTAGTCCGCACGCGAACTATACTGACCGAGCGACCGCCGCTTGTCGGCGAAGTTAGTACCAACTTCAGCGGATAGAGGGTCTCACGTGGTCAGTGCAACGAATCCCCACTGCCGTTAATCTCGGTTTTCTAGACCGGAGGCGGTATTTCGTTGAAACAGCTCTTCAATTGTCCTCACGAAGCTGAGTGTACCCCGTTCCAGACCCACTACTTCTCAGAAAATTTCGTAACGCTGGGAATCGAACCCGGATCTTTGGATCTGTAGCCAGGAACTCTGACCACTAGACCACAGAGGCGATCTAAAAAAAATTCAGCAAAACTTTATCAAATTTAAGTACTCATTTAGTTTTGTATTTTCTTCATTACATATAATATGACGGCAACAATGGTTCTCCTTTCCTATTGAGGAACGTAATAAGCAACATCTGTCGGGCGTATTCATTTTTATCGCGTTCTGCTAGTCCTACTCCTCTGCAGTGACTCCTGTCGCGATGTAGCCTTTATGACGCTGTTTGGTATATTTCAATGTTGAGATGATGGGAATGTAGTAATGAATGCCATTAAAACTAATGAAAATTGCAACATCGTATCATTCCATAATTGGACCTATTTGTTAAAACGTATTACTGCAAGACACCCACAGAGTGTGCAATTGAACTACGACGCATGGAGCCAGCTATATCCGCTCTGATATTAAGTGCATTATGGATTTAGGTACCTTCCGCTGCATGGTACGTAGCTTCATATGTGAATAATAAAATCAGCTCCAAATGAAGTAGTGAACAAATTTATTGTAACTTTGTTTGGTCCGCTTAAGGAGATATATCCAACGGCAACTTTATAGAACATTAAAGAAAATTATTTATTACGGTTGCATTTATCATTAGGAGTATTTACAATCTATTCCTTAAGAGCTGCGATCATATATAAACTTACAATAATTCCCTCCGTCCTGTGTTAGATTTGTATGTCCATAATTGCCACTTAATTATCAGTTAACTCAGCATTATTTACACAGACAATTTTCTAGAACATTAAAGAATTTTGCGAACTTTTTATATACAACAATTTTTAATCTTCTTCCTCTCTTAAATTTTGATGATATTAACTATAGCTCCTTGTGTTAGATTTCTTCTACTTTATGACATGTGGAGCTACGCGGTAGCGTAGTTGGTTGAGGCACTATGCTACAAGCCGGAAAGTTGCTGGTTCGAGTACCGATTAGGTGGATTTTTTCAATTGACCTAATCCTTTCAGCAGAACTATGGCCCTGGGCTCGACTCAGCCGCTAACAGAAATAAGTACCGGGAATCTGCATGGGGGATAAAAGGTGGCCGGCGCCTAAGGCTGATAACCTTACCGCCATCCAGAAGATGTGGGAGCCTCAACCTCTCACAACCCTATGGGCCTCCACGGCCTGTTACGGGGATAACTTTTATGATATGTGGATATCAGACTTCTCAAGGAACAGTTATAAATGAGTATGGAGCAGTAGTAAGAGAAAACGGAAGAAAATAAAGAACTGCTCTATTCGTAATTCATCTAGAACGAATCTCATACGAAGGGACTAGAGACTGAACCCGAGCCTCTGTGATGAGAAACCGAGTCTAACCGCCTGAGCTATAGCACAGCTTTCTTGAAAATTTATTATTTTTTTTGTAAGAAGAATATTACAGGTAATGCAAACATAGGGCGCCAGCGTATTTTTAGTATGAAATATAAAGTTGCAGGAGAAACATACAGCTAAACATATTGCAGACAAATATACTATTTTTGAACTATTTGCGGTAATAATTTCCCATTACTCATATTCTTCTTATTGTATTGTTTCAGATTTCACATCGAAGTTTGGATAACATCTTTGTCTTCAGCGAGGAAGGGAATGCTGTATCAGTGTAAGGTAGGAGAGATACTTAAATAGAATTAATTTTTTATGATGATGAAGGTACGGTAAAACTCGTTAAAATGGATTCAGTTTCGTTGATAATCTTGATATAATTTTCTTATTTTACCGTATTTATTATTTAAAGGCTGTATGACAAATATATCTGCCACCCACTTTAACATTACAGTATGTATTCTTCCCATAGAATTTACTTATGTGTTTCATATGATTCTTATAACAAGCATCAATTGATTCGCTTAACAGCCTCAAACAGTTTTGTTTGATGTGTTTCCTGTCAGGTAGAATTTTTTAATACTGTGTAGATGAATTTCCATTTTCGCAGCTCTACTGAATAGCATTATGAGTCAGTTGACTTTCGTTTACATCACCAAAATTATTTATAGCAGAAGTAATGACGTGTCTTGGTGTCACTATTTCATCACCAAATAGTCACTATGATTATGTCGCTACCTTCTCTTGAGATTCCACATATTCCGGGAAATCATCATCAGACCCTAGTTTCTTGATTAGTTTAACAGTGTTTCTGTCTTTAAATGGATGCTCTGAAGGAAATCTTATACGATAAGTGATCATTAAAATTCAAAGTAGAAACGGATCATTTGACTATCATGTATCAGTCATGAATTCCTTTCAAATGGGACAATGGCTATCCATTAGAAGAGAAGTTTAAGGGATGCACTTAGCTACTTAATCTAGTAATTGAGATTAGTTCTTTCTAAGGGACCAAGTAAGTAGGTGTCTTCCTTTCTCACCTGAAGACGGAAACAGATCCAGTTTCCGAAACATCGTGTTCTCTAGTACCTAAATTCCGGACGATGGAAAAAGACTAAAACCTCAGTAATTCTGTGAGTAATTTTGCTCTTGCTTTTTTTTTTTTTTTTTTTTTTTTTTTTTTNGCTGCAAGACTCGGTTAAGTAACCAAGCAATTAGCCAATCTACAATATACAAGTCTGTGAAATTTTCGTGCTAATATGCTCAGCAAAAAAATATCATAAATTAAAAATGACAGGCTGTGAAGAGAATCGCCCGAGCATTAGTAAGTCGTGAACCCCTGCAAATGTTTGTTTAGACTACACTCATATCTATCTTGGCGAAGACGTCGCTCAGTAGCGAGTTACGTGTATCCGTGTATTGCAAATTTGAAGCTTCTCGCAATACATTCATTTCTGAATATATCTGTAAGTTTATGAGACATACATATATACAATTTTGCTAACTCGGTTTCAGAAATTCTAAATGCGCGTAATAAATATTTACATCATTGGCACCACTGTGTCCAGACCGGTTACAGTGATCGAACACGTCAACCGTTGGGTACCCTTTACTTCCACGTCCAACAGTCTTGTGTTAAGCTCAAGGAAAGGCCGCGCCATAGCTCAAGCGGTTAGTCGCTGGCTTCCCACCGCGGCGGCCCGGGTTCGATCCCGGGTCTTGTCAAGTAGGATTTGTGATGAACAAAGTGGCACTGGGGCAGGTTTTCTCCGAGTACTTCGGTTTCCCCTGCCAATCTTCATTCCACCAATTGCTCCACAGTCACCCTCACCTATCATCTGGGGCTGATACAATAGATCAGAAGTGGCCGCAGTACAAGGGACTTAGTCCCACCCCACTAGCAATAAAAAAACTCAAGGAAACGTCGTCGCCTTTATAACGCTTCTGTAATCTTTTTTCTATCAGGTTTACTCATTATCTATTTAGGTCTTAAGTTACATACCGTGTCCACGGATAATATGATCAGTTTACTAACCTTTGTTTAGTAAACACGAACGTCATATTGATTGCGAGAATGAATTTCCTGGTGGAAACCAAACTAGGAGCGGGATGTACAATTCGTCACAGAGGAGGCCTTTATCTGTCAGCAAGCAGAGGGACCAGTGCTTTTGAAATGTAAAGTGTGTAAATGACAGACAACATAGATAAAGGCTTTCATCCATTTGTGGAAGAGTTAATAGTAGATTTTTTTTATTCTGTGCTTAACTGTACGGGATGAACATATACGAGTATATATCGAGCGAATGTGAGAAGCTTTAAATAGGACATCATCTTCTGGAACCATTGGAACTCCTCAATAAAGTGTTTTAACTTTAAACACGCACACGTATGTCTCTCTGGCTCTTCAGATTAACAGTATTAAAGCAAAGAAAAATCCAGTGGCCTCATTTAAAATTAGAAACTTGTTATTTGCCCACATAACTTAAAACCTGCAATTTTGTATATGGGGAATAAATTGCGTGAAGAAGATTATTATTAATTTACGATTTAAAGAAATTGTGAGGAAAGTTCGTTTACCTTATTTTGTCCATGGAGTATACTTACGTGTACTATTTTCAGAGCAAACAGTGATCATTTCCTTAGGTAATATTATCAATTTGTCTGTGTAACGGAGACTGCACGGCTGTTTAAGCCATCTGGAAACATTGAGGTACTCGTAGAAGCTGAATATGATACCAATCCTCATTCCAGATCTTTCTTGAATTACATGAGTTAAAATATAGTCCCTTAATTTGTGTATTTCTCGTATTTAAAGACTTTGCTCCGGCAGAGGATATTGAGATACTGACAAAGGGGTGCGGGAAATATTGTGGCCTATAGACATGTAGTTAAGCGGTAACTTTGTAAACAGCAGCCGTTGATAGATAACGGCCGCAACAAACACGCACGCAACGATAGAACAACAGGGTTATGCTACCCGTATGTATTTTACTTTCTGTTCAGTTTCTTGCTTCTCTCATTATGAATACTTATTTGTTGGTTTTTGTCCCTTTGCACGTTTGACTGGTTGGCTGTCGCCAGTTAACTGTTTATTTGGATTTTCCTCCTTTGTGTGATTTTCTGTCTGCTTTTAGGCCAATGTGTGGCCGTTTTTTCTCTTTGCTTACCCGTCTTCTCTCTGTCTCTGTTTTATAATCCCTTTGTGCATCTGTTTCTTGCATAGTTTCTGTATCTCTCTTTGCTTAGCATTCCTTCTTTCTACTACTTTGTATTTCTATCCAAATGACACTTTGCATCCTGTGAGTTTCCGTACCCATTTGCTTAGGTACGAGACACGTTTCTGTAGGTTACTGCGGGTTTTCTCAGCCACATATACGTTCCGTCGCCTGACTTACGTGAGTGGAATTTTGAAAAAGCATCACGGAGTTTTTCTCTTTGCCTTATTCTCACTTCCTAAGACTCAGATTACAAATAAATCAGGTCAGAGACAGGCGACCCAGTAGATCTAGGTCTCTAAGCTCTGAAGCTCATCTAAGCAATATATAAAAATTAAGTCCGTACCTCACAGGGAACACAAAGTTTCCATTGCAAAGACCGACCCGTTAAAACTGTTTGGGGAAATGATCTTCGTTTACTATGGGAATCAAGAGAAATACATAAATTTATTGCGCGGGACAGTGCATGGTTCCTTAACTTTAATCCTGGTGGTACATTTGATTTGGTTCATACTGGGCCGTTACAGTAGCAATATTATAAAAGGTTAAGCAAATTCCTCCAGTGTCACTGATAAACATACACACAATATCATCACAATGCCTTGAATATAAAATCCGTTTCTTTAACAACTACAGCAACGTGCATGAATACATTAATACAGATAGTAACAATTTTTTTAATAAGTTGATTAAGTAACACACAAAAAAGCTATGCTGCCGTAGGTCAGAATATTGATAATGTTAAATAAATGAGTTAATTTGGCTCAGATGCATGTTCTTATTTGTGTAGTCTTAGGATATGATTAACCCCTGAGATTAGAAGATGATAATGAAATTTGAGTAGATAAGAATTTTCGAGGACATAGTTCATATAATTTAAAGCGATATTCCGGCGTTTTTCCTGGAGAGAATAATGAAAAAATAAAGAAAAATAATATTGAAACTGGCATTAGAGAAACGGTTTGTGACGGTCGATCTCGCGTCCAATATCAATACTGAATATTATCGGTTTGTAAAAATCATCTTCTGCTACCAGAGACTTACATTTTACTCCATACAGCATATTTATTATTATTATTATTATTATTATTCAGGAATAAGGAACGTAATGTTAGGAATTACAGTTCTTCGTTGTACAGATCAGTTTTATCACCCTGTTCCTTCTTATGTTTTAGGTCCAAATATTCCTCTGAGCGTCCTGTTTTCTAGGACACAGATCATGATTCATATACATGGACTTTGTGTTTTTACTGTAATTGTTACTTTTTTCTTAATAGAACTGGAGAAGGCCTTGAATTTAATCGTAAAAACGATTCCCCGAATTTAATCTTTTCTGAAATTTTCCTATCGAGAAAGCACTCGGTCGGTAATTCTGAAGCAGCCTATTTCGAATCTCTCATGGTACACCGACTTTCCTAACTGAGTTGTTTCTTAGGTTTTCTCAGTCCCTCCAATCAAATGCTATAATATTAGTAAATTTGTTCCTTTGCTTAATTAAGCACCATGCCATGAAGACATATGAAGGAGTGGAGTTATAGCTTCACCATTCTTGACCTCGAGGCTAATGTAGGTGAGTGGTTAGCTTCACGCCTAGGCCGCTTTATCCCCGGGAAAGGAGTTCCCGGTACCCGTTGGATCGGAGGCTGGGTGGACTCCAGAACCGGCCTGGACGCAGTGGGGAAAATAAAAATCTTTCCCCTGCCGAGAATCGAACTCTCGACTCCCATTGCTATATCGACTGATCCATCCTGACTTATAATGACAGGATTGTGTCTTAAATTGGTTTACAATCCTCTCCTTCCACATCCTTCGCAATTTATCATGCACCAATCAACCTACCCTTCTATAATACGCAATCTGATCCACTGAGACCGTCATTAAAATGAGCCAAAAAGTTACAAAACACTCCTGTGTAATTCTGTTATCGTCCTTCCCTGATCTGTGATGCTGCGTTTTAAAAATATTTTCTCTCGCTTCTAGTATTATGGTCTTCGCCTTCCATTCTGGTATGCTTTAAGAGGGACTGTACTATTAACATCCTGTTGTGTTTGTCTGGCACAGAGCCTGGACGTTGCGGTGTGTGAACTACACGTACTTTAATGATCAAGCAAGATCATGGGGCCTGTTAAACACAGCAGATGTTTTGCTGCCTTCTGTAATTTCTGTTTCTTGCCTTCTGCCGTCCTTCATATGTCTCGTTACTTGGAATTTTAGAGCATTGTAGGCAATATGTACCACCTGCTTTAACGCATAAAGAACCCTTAAGTTTGCCCATACACAGAGTACGTATTTATGAGGTCTGCGCGATTATTTGTCTAGACTGCATTAACTGGTGGGTATTTGTAATGGGAACGGAATTTGTTTTAGGAGAAGCAGAAATTGCAATATATACAGATTACATGGTTGTATCTTAGGTTTCACATGGTTAAGGATATTTTCGCTGTTCTTTCTGGCTTTTCTTCTCCATCTTGGACACAGAGACACAGAGAAAACGAACCGTGTTATCACTGAAGTCATGTGTAACAATACCATGGTAACCAGTTGTCACGGGAACGTTCTCTGTTAATACTCGTTGCCTCGGAAATCAACTTCCGATCTGACTCCACTATTCCGGCTTTCAGGCGTCACGTCACAATATATATTTTTAACTATTTTTTAAGCTTCTATGAACAACTGATTAAAATTGAGATTATTGCAATAAATAATTGTACCTCGATATTAGCACGCCATTTACTAGTCCTTTGCCGAAATCTCCTGTTAAGTGCACACTGAAAACATCTTTTTTTTATTTTGTTCCTGCCCTTTCGACCTCCGTCATCTCTTTCCGTAGACAAGCACGTCATGATTCTGGCCAAATGGGGTTGCATATAAAAGCGATGTTTATCATAGGTACCAAAATGGCTGTTGTATTCACCTGGCTGGAAGGTTTATCCCCATGGGAAACCCATTCTTCATCCTAACTGACAACACAGGAAAAAATGAAAATATTTCCACAATATATCCAGTGACAAAAGTCACAAGCAACGATATGCTGCCGGTTTAAGTCCTAGACTGACCGACCCCGCTTTACAGTGTTTGTTACAAATAAAAAGCACGTATTTCACTCCAAAAACCTCGCAGAATTTACTGCCTTTTGCATTCACGTACTTTTAGAACTATTGGGTACATCTCTATAGACCACATGACAAATGTGGCTACTCACTGAGAATTATTTATTTTCTGTGTCGTCTCTACAATGAAGGATCTCTACAATATCTATACGTTAATGACTCCCTATTGGTTTATTTATTTATAATTTATGTAATGACTTACTTACTTACTAATGGAGCTGAACCCTTCTTGAGGAGCCGCCAATTCTGCAGCTACTCAAGAGTTTCCCAGCATTTTATGGAACCCGAAGGTTCATTACCGTGTTCACAAGAGCCCTCCACTGGTCCCTAGCCTGAGCTATTTCAATCCAATCCACACCATCCCATCATATCTCTCGAAGATCCATTTTAATATTTTCAACCCACCTACGCCTTGGCCTTCCCAGTGGTCTCTTTCCTTCTGGCTTTCCTACCAATACCGTATATGCATTCCCCTTCTCCCCCATTCGTGCTACATCCCCTGCCCACCTCATCCTCCTTGACTTGATCATTCTAATTATACTCGGAGAAGAGTACAAGTTATGAAGCTCCTCATTATGCACAACGCATAGGGTCCATAGCGTGGAGTGATTAGAGAATAATAAATTGAAAGGAACTCGGATTGACTCTGTTTTGGACCAGTTGACGATATTTGTAGCTAGGGGTTGATCAGAATTACTCAAAACCTCATTCAGAATACACCGTCTCCGGGCAGAGATTGGATCTAGGGACTTCTTGATTATGAAATAAGAGTGCTAGTTGGTCTGTTGGACGTTCGATCATTGGAAGCAGAAAACATTCAATAAATTTTATAACCATTTGCATAAGTTTTTTTAACAAATCATGAAAAAAGCACTTTATATTTCAACAGACATGATATCGCTACAGATTAAAACATTCGGGTAACTAAATACTTTAAAACTCAAAGATATGCTGGAATTTACCTACGTAATGTCTTTATTAGCTTCATGCAATTCTTCGAAAAAAAAAAAAAAAAATATAAATTTAGAGTAGTAACAAATTTATATTTTTAATAGAGGTGTAGATTGTTTTCTCTTGGGTATGAAGTGGATTTTCATATAATATTTAGGCGAAACTAAGGATTCGAAGGATTACGACATATCTAAAATTTGTAACTACTATTGCACAGGGAATCCATTTTAGCTTTGAACTGGCCGCCGGAAATGTGTTTGCCTACGCCTGCCCACTTCTGAACACTGAATTCGCCGCTTAATCACCCGATGCTTGCTGAACTATCTCGATAACACGATAATGTTATCACTGCTAGCTGTGTACTGTCACGTACTTGTATATCAGTGACTAAAGGCGGGGTTTGGATTGGTAATTTGATTTATTGACCACTTACAGATCGTAACTACGATTAACTGTAACACTTCCAAGATTACTGTAATTATAACACATAAATAAAATCTTCTATATATGCATACATTAGTCGTTGCTAGGTAACAGAACTGAACAACGGCTATTGCTCTGCAAAGTTACCCCTATCTGTTTCCTGGCAATGGATTTTTTCACAGAAACTACAACTCTCACACTCCAAATATCACTGAATTACAACACACATAAAGTCTTCCAATCACACGTTAAGCTTTCACAAGCCAACTTCCAATTCTTCTTCTACTGTAAACTTCCTGTGGCTTTCTCCTACTGAAAACTGACTGACTCGTAGAGTCGAATGTCTTCAGGAAAACTACTTTACACGGACCCCACGCAACACTCCATCTTCTTTTGTTAAGGATGCTTGTTTATAGCTTTGTTGCCTGGCAATAGTCAAAGTCAAAGTCACTTTGCGACTGACGGTCAGTCATTCAGTAAGACTTGGTGTCGAGCCCCATCTGAGGCTCATGATCAGATATTAAATAATACCGTTTGACAGTTACGGTCTTATTTTTGTGGGTCTCCTTCTCTGACGAGAGGACGGATCTGTCTTTTGCATATGCTGATGGCCCTTGCCAGCGCGGTCATTCTCGGGTCCGAGTCCCTTGGGACTCGCGACCATATTTAACTGTCTCAGATTTGAGACATCCCTTTTCGTCGCCTCCTACGACTCGCAGGGTCACGGTGGGGGTATTCGACCCCGCCTCCACACGGGGACCTGGCAATAGACGTCCTATTTTTCCGTGCATTTGCTTTGTGCGGGCAACATAGAAAATACAGGTTCCCCTATATTGTTTTCACTTTCTTAAGGGTGGTGTTTTCCGGCCGTCGCATAGAAAAGACAGTCCTTCTCTTATTGTCTGTATTGTTTCGTAACGTAACAACGGACTGTTTACTAAGAATCTAACTTCGCGGAAATTTGTTTACAAACCCTTTGCTTAACAATGAGTGTAAAAAAGGTACAGCTATCCCTGTAACAGGTCATGGAGGTCCATAGGGTTCTGGGGTGTTGAGGGTTTCACATTATCTAGACAATCGGCTCACAGATGGCGGTAAGGTTGTCAGCCTTACGCGCCGGCCGCCCTTTACCCCCAGGAAGATTCCTGGTACTCATTTCTGTTAGAGGCCGAGTCGATCCCACGGCCATACTGCGGCTGGAAAAATTAGGTGATTTGAAATATATTCAACCTTATCGGTACTCAAAGTCGTTACCTTCCGGCTTGTAGCATAGTGCACAATCAATTACGCTACCGCATGTGACAATACGTACAACTACATTTCACAGGGCAGTGAAATATAATGTCGTATACGATACTTTTGTAGAGATTCTTTCGTGGAAGAAATGCCGTATGAATTTTTATCTAAAGGATGCTGACATTACAGTGCCGTTTAAAGCAAAGTTTTACAATATCGTAAGAAAATTACATTCATCGGAATCAGTGATGCATAAAAATAAATCTCGGAGAATAAACATACTGCCTGAAGAAATAATTGATGACGTCGGTACTGGATTAGAAGCAAGCCAAAATAAATCATTACATCGTAAGATTTGAGGCTTTCACGGCGGTGACTATGAAGAAAGCAGTCTTCTGGGATTTGGCACCGTGTATATNACCACATGTACACGGTGCCAAATCCCAGAAGACTGCTTTCTTCAAATCATTACATCCTCTGGTTCTTCAGTAAGGACTGGCAAAAGTTACAGCGGGAGATGCATTATCGGCTAGCGCGGCGTGTCTATGCGAGACGAGTGCCGTGAGATCTGCGGGAACGGGCCTGAACATAAATTGTGGGCTAGCTATTTTTAAAACACTCCATATAATAGACGAAGATACTTATTCTTAGACTATAACTAAATATATTATAAGACAGACAGTCTAATGTATCAATGTATTTTTTTCGTTGCGATGTTAAGAACCAATAAGAATCCAGCATGTTTCGTGAGGAAAACGAGGACACAAAGGCGTGAGTATAAGCTATGAAAAATGACTGAAGCAAAACGAATCACGCAACGTTACAGGAAACGTTGCATGTGTACCTTGTTATGTTTTTGTTTTCATAATTTCCTGACTACCATTAAATGTGCAGGTCTAATTTCTCATTTGTTCCCAACATCATACACAAATTACAATTTTGAGAGAAATGGGACACAGCTTCTTATTTCGTTATGTATTGAGAATAAAGCTTTATACATTTGTCTTGTTTTAAGCGAAAACTGAGGGAGGCAATAGTAATATTATCGTAAGAGTAAAATATAAAAACGCCGGTCACGGTAGCCGAGCGGTCTAAGGCATGTACTGTCTTCGCTCGCTTGGAAACCGGGATCGTGGGTTCGGATCTGTTTCCTGTGAGGTACGAACTGAATTCCTATATATTATTCTTACACACTGCCGGTCACGGTAATCGAGCTGTCTAAGGGATGAACTGTCTTCGCTCGCTCTGCAGCCGGGATCGTGGGTTCAAATCCCACTCAGGGCATGGATGTTTGTGTGCGTTTTTCTGTGTTTGTATACAGGTAGAGGCCTTGCGACGAGCTGATCACCCGCTCTAGGAGTCCTACCGTATGTCTGAGATCTAGTAAAGCCGAAGTGAAAGGAGAGTTTAATGGAGGTAGACCTAGGCCCAAATGATTGATGTAGCGCATATGAAAAAAAAATAGAAAAACAAGACTCTATCGCCATTTCATTATGACGATAATTATAGGGGACATTTTGATAGTATAGCATTTTACTGGGGCGAGTAATTGACATTGAGTCCTCATTCCCAATATTCTCATAGTTTCAGTTTTAGTTTTAACTACTATCCTACATATCGTGACACTGACAAGGAAAGGATCCATATCTGGGGCGAACAAGTACTCCAACTTGTAAATAGAAACAAGCAAGTCATCAGTAATTTCTATAGAAATTAAAACTCTCTTATATGCGTGTAGCTAGGAAAAAGAGTCCTTGTCTGTGTTGACATCTTGTACTGACATGGCAGCACACGCGGCATGGAGACTTTGATGTGTCCCTACACACGTATCTGTCATCACTCTGCCCGCTCCTGTCACTAGACGCCGTATTGACCATGGCAAGCTGAGATCGCTCTGATATAACTGAATTACTGGCCAGTTTCGATTTCCCAAAGGACGTACTACCACGATTCTGTGTAATTATCTCTCTGAATATTACATCTTTGTCAGAATAGTGTCACATACATTTGTCGGTGAAGGGGGGGGGGGGTTATAATGAGGTGAAAATGTCTGTCGTACGATGCACGTTAAACAATTTAAAGAAGAATTTTTACTTTGTATGCCACATGATTTAACGTTATAAAGCATAGTTCCCAACGCTGCAGCCCGAGTTCAAGCCCCGGTCATGTGGGATTTGTGAGGGACGAAGTAGCACTTGGGTAAGTTTTATCCTGGTGCTTCAGTTTCCACTGTATATTCTCATTCCAGTAGCTGTACCACATCCATTGATGATCCTACAACAGAAGTTATATAGTCTAAATACTGAGAGCGTCGTTAAACAACAAAGAAGAAACACAGAATAAGCTCCGCCCTTTACCCACGCCGTGCATTTACGCGTTTCATATCATTTTCACAACAAACAGCAATTGTTGCACAAATCAGCATTAATCCACTGACCTTTGTAATCGAGTCATAATGTGTTTCCTGCGGGTTGGGAATTGAAGTTTTAAATATTGCCACCTGTATTGGTGACTTATAAGATGGGGTTTGGTTAGGATGATTGTATTTATTGATCACTCCTTTACGATCACTCGTGATCACAATAAATTACAATAACAATAAATCTTTAGTCGAATCCTTCTTCATTTACCTCTGAGGACTCGCTCCATTCTGAGTCTGATTGTGTTCTGTACTACTTATACAGTCTTGAGGCGGATCCATAGAAAACAGCGCTTCCTTTATTGTTATATTTACAGCGCCGGTGCTTTGCAATGGAAGTTATTTGACTGTTGCCTGCTTGTTCGTTGCCGCGGGAATATGTTTCCTAACAATGGGTCTACATGTCACAATATTATTTTGACGAATTTCATTTTTCAAAAGGTTCAAAATCTCGTGACGTGGATTCAGCTGGATTAGACTGGTCGATTTATAGGAACGTGTTCGATCATCGGTGTCCATGTTGGTAGGTTTATTGACCATCTGGAAGACTCAGCTTTTCAAGTAGAATTCTATTGCGTGATATTATTGGTCTTAATGAGATGTGTAACTTAGCCCACGTGTCATATTTTGTACGATGTGCAATTTTTCAGAAAACAGTATTTTCTTTTGATCTCCGTGCAAAAGACGGGTTGCATTTTGCCGGTTGAGAATAAAATATAAATTAATCTCACACTCTATAATGTGTATTTTCAGTATCCTATGAGTTTCCGTGTTATTTTTGGATTAACATATATGGGCGGACAGTCAGACAGCGCGTTCGTTTAACTGAGTTTCTATAAAGATCAATTAATTCTTAAACTGCGTCCACGAGTAGCTATATCGCTTTGTGGCATGTTCTCTCACCCCTTGGCTATACGATTATTTAGGAACCTTGGCCTGCTATGCGACAGGTGCTCATTCTTTTCAATTATTTGCTTTTGACTTTCATCTGTTCACTTTTAGCTCTTTTAAATTATTTTCTACATCTTACACTCATCTCAATCTAGGTCTTCCCACGTTTCTTCTACATTCTACCTTCTGGCTTACTCTAAAAGAATGCTCTTAGCCAACCTCTTTGAAGTAATTTATTTCTGTCTAGGGATATCTTCCGTTTGCCGATCACAGTGGCCGCGCTCGAATCTTACTAGAGGAATGGATGTGTGTGTGTTGTTCTGTGCGTATGTAGTGGTAATGCCACAGACTGATCCCCGTCCAAGGAGCCCTACCGACTCTATATAAATTAAGAAACTGAAAAAGCGGCCAAGGACTGTAGAGCCATCGATGGATCAATATCTTTTATTCGGATACCAACGTAACTAAGTCCGCATAGTGAATATGCCAGGGGCTAGACTTATGGGGAACAAGAGTTCGATTCCCCGTATTTATTTAGAGATTCTTCAGTTCACCATATATTTCAGACCAGTCTTCTAGCCAACGCGTAAGGGGGAATATATCTTTGAGGGTAAAGCGTTAGGGATGTGAAGATGACAACTCACCTATTCTATTGCCTAAGTTAAGAACACCTGGAGGCGTATCTGTTCCCTCCTGTGTCTTCATAGTTCGGCGATTAATTAAGTGCAAGGAAAGTATCATATTCAACGTGCCATGCAGTTCTCTAAATTACGCTATGGAGTATTCAGATCGATACTTTCCGTCGTAAAAATCTGATAAAATTAATTCATTTCTGAGCCTGCATATTTTTCAAAATTAAACTTCAGCTCAGTAGGATGTCAAAGTTTTTCTTTGTGGACACGACGCGTCAAAGATGATGCACAACCTTCTCGCGAGTAAGCGGCAGATTTCCGCCACGTATTATCAAAGGCTGCATATTTCCTTTGTCCCACTTCTGAAAGGAAGTAATTTTTTTTCCGGCGATGATAAATCGTCTCTTGCTGTAACTGTACTGAAATTGTAGTTTGGTCCCTAATGGCCAACAGAAGGAACCATCAGTGACGTTCGCTGCAATGACATGTCTGACATTCCTGATTAACACCTTAGATACACTTAAGCGTGTGCCTTGACCTTTTTCATTATGTTAAATATCTCAGTAGGGCAATTTTCAAATTAAACCGAAACAAGAAAGAACGATAAAATTCTAAAAAAAAAAAAAAGACGGAGGCCAAAAAAAGGCAGACATAATGAAGTCATCTGACTCATATTCTGGAGGTATCCTATTAGAATCCATTTCGGAAATGGTCATCACAGATGAAAAATTTCCTCATTTTATTTGGCATGTCGAGGAGAACACTGAGAAAGTGCCTAAGATGGGAAACAATAACTGCCTTTCACATCCTTCCGAATTCTTCATTCACTAATCATTTCAACATTTGACGATATACAGAGTGATTCTAAAATATTGTCGGAAATTGTCGGAAACCCAGACAATAATTTAGAATCTTCCTGTATAACTTCTACTGTAGAGAGAATATATTGTCACGTGTTGGGTATATCACGCGACAAATAAATTCACGTGGGTCTCGGATTCAGCGAATCTTTATTGGACACTCAGTCTCACATACCTTACAATTTTAACTGTGTTCTGCGGCGGCTATCCTTCAACTGTCTTGTATGGCGACTAGGTTCCAACTGCGTTGTATGAAGGCTAATTCGCCCTCGGCTTATATAGGTGTTCTGACCGGATACGAGACGCCATTCGCCAAGGTTCGATCTCACGTGTTCGCCAATCCGTTGCTTCGGGAACGCTCTTTGCACGATGATAACGAGTTTCATCTCGTCCGTTGTTACTCAACGGCAATTCGCCGCTACGATTTGTCCATTTGTCCATTGCAGCCGTTACGCTGCGCTGGACGTAAGATAACTCGTCACAATATTATTAATTACAAGCGTTAAAAAATGAGCGAGAAAATTGGAGGCTTAGTAGTGACCTCTTCAAGGTAGCAGTTGGACGTAGCACAATCCTCCGAAATTCTGATATGTACGAAATCACAAGGCTTCACATCTCAAAAGACATTATTAGTCTTCATAGTTACCTTAATTTGAACCTGCAGCTGAGTCACGTGAACTTGTCCAGGGCAACCTTACGTCAATCCTCCTAGCGGTGTAATTATTTTACCCGTGTTTTTCTGCAAAGTTGGTTGTTTGTGTTCTTCGTACATCAACCACGGGTCATGCTGCTGCAGTTTGACCTCAGCAGCACTCTCAATGAAAGACAGGTATCTCGTGATTGATAGTTCGGACATTTCATGACAGAGGGCAGTGTGGTCAAGTGTGGAGAGATTTGTAGGTTTAGAGCAGGGTGAATGTTGTTTTGGGGGATGATAAGATTACAACGAAACACTAGACGATTTTGTGACGTGATTTATGACTCGAATTTATGGTACTATTATTGATTTTAGAACCTCGCAATAGCTCGGGCTGTTAGAGTCTGGAATCATACAGCCAAGGCTCAGGTTTAATCCTGGATGACTTCTTGTGATGTTCGTATTTTACAGTGTGACCCTGGAGCAAATTTATCTCTGAGGTTCTTCGGTTTTGTCCCTGACATTCATTATTCCACCATTACTCCATACTGTTTTCACTAACTTCTGAGATTTGTGATAGCCCGCTTCATCGGTTTTAAGTTTCAGATTTGGTTGGCCACAGAGAAAGGAAGTTAGTTATTTTTTTGTTTTTGTTTATAATTTTCCATAATCTTGTTCTGAATCGCCGTCTCACTGGAGGGTATGTTACACACCTTACAGCAGTGGCGCAGAAGTTGCCGGGGAAGCAAGGCGTACGGTATAAAATTAGCGCAATGTAAATTCTTCATATGTCGAAACGACTAGCTTTCATTGTCTCCTAGAAAATCGTGAAACTCTATGAAACCGTTCAAATCAGTTTACTTTTTTTAGGAAACAAGATGAAACCGAAACAGATAATAAGGTAAACACAAGGTAGGAAAGATAAGAAGGAATAAGAACGGAATTCGAGATACAGAGATATTAGAAAGTGTATGGAGAACGACGGGCGGAAAGAAGACAAAGAAGGGAAATTGAAATGAAGTGGTGACGGTATTGAAGAGCAAAATGAAGAAGACGGAGCAAAATTTGAAGTTAAAAGAAAGGCGCAATAAAATATATGAAAAACATACAGGAAAGAAGACAAAAAGTCAAAGGGAGAACCGCAAGAAAATGAAGGAACAGAGGAATTGCTATTAATAATAAGAAGAAGAAGAAATTGAAAATTAAAATAAAAGAAATACTTCAAAAATTGAAATACAAACACATAAGGGGGAACGTTAGAAATAGGAAAATGAAAGGAGTAAGCAGTGATGATCAAAAATAAAACGAAAGGCGGAAAAGGGAGACAAAAAGGAAAGAAGGAAAAATACGAAAGAATAAAAAGGTACCGAATAACAAAAGCGAAAAAAATGTAGGATCGTGACATGAAATAAAGAAATGGACCAGAAAAAAAAAGACGTGAAGGCAGAAATGAGAGAGAAAATTTTGACAGAACTTTTCCTCTAAAGAGATCATGTCGGCTTTTATTTGGCCGTTTAATGCTGACATATCAGCAGTGTAATGGATGTCACATAACTCTCTCGCGTCAGCACGAGCAGCGCTCAGCTTCTTAAAATGAACGGAAGACGCCGACATTGGGGTGACATTTAAGAACATTTTTCTTTTACGCATGAGGCCTGCGTGGCGTCTACTTACAAAGAATGCATTGTAAATCGAGCAGACATCCTCAAGATACCGTGGTGATCACAGGATCCAGGGGAACAATTTGACAGCATGCACCTAATGTACATTATATCATACACAGACACTTAAGCTTTTGAAGCATGGAGAAGAGAGAAAAAAATCCAAGCCTACGAACAGCCGGGATAGCTCAGTCTGTACGTGTATAGCTATGGATCACGAGTTTGACGACCTGGGTTCGATTCCCGGCGGTGGTAAGCGATGCTTCTCTTTTCCACAGCGTCAAGATAGGCTCTGGGGCACACCTAGCCTCCTATCCCATGAATGCCGCGGGCCCTTTCCCCGGGGGTAAAGCGGACGGGACGTGAAACTGTCCACTCCCCTTGTAAATCTTCATGGCGTGGTGCTTAATTAAGTACGGAGATAATTTTAGTTTACCAAACCGACGGGCTTGTGCGTCACTTTCAAGCTTGATATTTATGCAGAGCCCGAGCAGTGCTGACTAGTCCGGATGTTCAAGGAAAGAAATATTAGGTTAATGTAAATAGCACTGTCACACAAAACCACAGTTTTATCTAACAGATGAAACATTGCTTCCATTAAGAAAACCAAGCGGGTAATGTTTTTGGGAATAATCGCTGTTTATTGTATGGATCATACTAAACTGTACATTGTTTTGTGGTTTGAATTATGTAACTTTATTTCGTTCTTGTTCTGAGAGCAGGTTATCTTTATCGTGCTGTAACACAGCACTGAAATAGCTTTATCTTAATGGGACTCGTATTAGTGTTTGAAAAAGCCGATTGAGAGAATGGAGACACGCGTGGGCCAGTGGAGGGCTCTTGTGAACACGGTGATGAACCTTCGGGTTCCATAAAATGCTGGGAAATACTTGAGTAGCTGCGGAATTGGCGGCTCCTCAAGAAGGGCTCAGCTCCCATGAGTAAGTAAGTAAGTTTACATCCTTATTTCCTTAGATTTCGAAACCTGAATTTATGTAAATAATATTTAAAAATATTTACCTACCTCGCAGAACACAATGCTTATTCGATATTTATGGCGACAATCTTATTTATGGAGCTGAGCCCTTATTGAGGAGTCGCCAATTTTGTAGCTACTCAAGACTTTTCCAGGATTTTATGGAACCCAAAGGTTCATTACCGTGTTCACAAAAGTCCCCCATTGGTCCCTATCCTGAGCCAGACCAATCCAATCTCTACCATCCCATCCTATCTCTTTAAGGTCCATTTTAATATTGTTCACCCACCTACGTTTTGGTCTTCCCAGTGGTCTCTTTCCTTCTGGCTTTCTCACTAATATCCTCTGCGTTCTTCTTTTCCCCATTCGTGCTACGTGCCTTGCCCACCTCACCCTTCTTGACTTGATCATTCTAATTATACTTGGAGAAGAGTACAAGTTATGAACCTCCTCATTATGCACTTATCTCCAACCTCCTGGCGACAATCATATGTAAAAATATTTTTTCCTGTGCTTAATTACTTAATACGCCATGGACGGGTATGGATAGTTGGATGTATAGGTACGCCTATTCTTAAATTCTACACTGGATGAACGTGAGTAGTTGGCGCCACGTGTCGGCCGCATTACTCCCGGGAAGATGGCCTCCGGTATCCTTTCGATAGGAGGATGGGTGTGCCCTAGAACAGGTTTGAATTGTGTAGGGACGAGAAAATTTCAGATTATTAAACCAGGAGCCCTCGGCTGTCCAGCAGATAGCTAGTCGCTACAACTGAAATTTCCCATACCTAGCACACAAATTCATTCTACGCAGAAAAATGGAGATGTGTTAATATCAGTGCAGTTATTATAGCCTGTGTAATAAAAGTGTGCTTTAAAGGGTCAGAATTTCCGAGAATGCAGACTTAATTAATTGCATCAACATTACTAACGTTCGTTTCGTACTATAAGCTTCGGATATAGACACGACTGAGTCATGAGGAAGCTTATGTATTCTAATTGCTGTCTGTTTATCAATGTAACCGTCCTAATAATTTAGATGTATGAGGCTAATGAGGGCACATTGCTCTCAGTGTGTCTGTGTATCCCTTAATTTGTCCCATTTTGTATACAATTCGATTTGTATCGAAGGAAAGTAAGCGATTGGTTTTTCCCAGAGCTTCCTTTTTAATTGTTTATATTAGACATATTTTATGTAGACAGAATCTGCACTAAAATAATAAGTTCTTCACTAAAATAAAATAAGATAGGAATATTAATCGATTTGTATATGGGTCGGGATGGCTCAGTCGGCATAGCGACTGACTGGACGATCGGGGTTCGATTCCCGGAAGGGAAACGGAATTTTATATTCTCCACACTGTCTAAACCGGCGCTGGGGTCTACCCAACCTTGTGTTCAATGGATACTGGTGGATATATCTCTTGAGGTAAAGCGCGCGGAGCGTTAAACTGACCACTCACCATAATGTAGTACCGAAGTCAAGAATGGTGTAGTTATACCCCCACTTCCCCGTCCATCTTCACGATGTGGTCCTTAATTAATTAAGCACGGTCATAACTGTTTTTATGGACCTCTATAATTATAAATGGACCTATAAGCTTTAGGTTTATGTATTCTGCTCGAACCCCGTTATTATTTTCATAATACTGAGCTTCATAAGGAACGTCTCTTTTCCAAGTGATTAAAATGTGAAAAGGGTCTCTTCTGTAACGGAATTACTGGCATTTCCAGCGGATCTTCTATCTCGCTTCCCATTCTAGTCTTCCTTTTGCATAAGTTGGTATCAGTGTCCGATTCATTCCATTAGTAAGGCCTTAAGCACTCGTAAACCACAGTCACGTAAGTGGAAAGCTTTACAAATTTGTCACCAGGGGTATCTAATGTCTCGAGTTGAACTTAATGAAACATGACCGTTAGCAGCCAGACTTAACTGTCAGTGGGACAGTTTTGAAGTGCAGAAGCCTCTAACAATTCTCTTAGACGACGTCCCGCTAAATAAGCCAAATAACTTGTTACAAGTTAAAATTTAAGTTGATCAATTATTCTTTAATTAAACAATATTTTATTATTTATCGGGAGTACGAAGTAGCTTAGTTGGTTGAGGCACTATGCTACAAACCGGAAGGTAGTGGGTTCGAGCCTTGATGTGGTGGATTTTTTTTTTTTCAAATTACCTAATCCTTGTAAGATTTGAGGCTTTCACGGCGGTGACTATGAAGAAAGCAGTCTTCTGGGATTTGGCACCGTGTATATGTGGTATACACGGTGCCAAATCCCAGAAGACTGCTTTCTTCAAAGTCACCGNTCCAAATCCTTCCATCCGCAACATGGCCCTGGGGTCTACTCAGTCTTTAACAGAAAAAATCTTCCTGGTAGGTAAAGGGCGCTCGGCGTGTAAGGCTGACAACTTTGCCGCCATCTGTGAGCCGATTTTCTAGAAGATGTGGGAGTCTCAGCCTCTCACAACCCTATGGGCCTCCATGAACTGTTACCTTATTTATTTATCTGTTTAAGCAAGCTGTATGACAAGTGTATGCACGATTTATGTGTAATGGAAATCATGTTGAAAGAAACCATAGCGGCTTATTTTGAAGTACTGTCATAATATTTGCATAGAAAGACTAAGAAAGAAACATGAAAAACTAAAGAACTGATAATTCTATTGTTGGGAGCTTCACCGGAGATTTCTTGAAGGCGGTAAAAATTAATGGTGCGTAACTACACTATCGCTACGGTCGCTCCTAAGTTATCGCTTTTATACTCCTGCAGACAGCCTCTGTGGTCTAGTGGTCAGAGTTTCTGGCTATAGATCCGGAGGTCCCCAGTTCGATTCAAGGCGCTATCAGATTTTCTAAGAAGTAGTGGGTCTGTAAGGGGATCCACTCAGCCTCATGAGGATAATTGACAAGCTACTTAAATGGTAAAGTAGCGGCTCCGCTCTAGGAAACCGAGACTAACGGCCGTGGGGATCCGTTGCGCTGACCACGCAATACTTTCTATCCGCCAAAATTGGCACTAACCGACGGCCGCTCGGTCGGTATAGTTCGCTTGCGGACTAAAGGCCACGGAGTTATGTTTATATATACTCATGCATGAATAACTGGAATATTCTGTCAGCTTCAGAATCATTAAATAGACTAGGTAAATGCACTTTCAGCGAAAATCAATATTCTATTTGA
This sequence comes from Cryptotermes secundus, assembly GCF_002891405.2. Classification (NCBI taxonomy): domain Eukaryota; kingdom Metazoa; phylum Arthropoda; class Insecta; order Blattodea; family Kalotermitidae; genus Cryptotermes; species Cryptotermes secundus. Next base: position 254,906 of record NW_019743671.1, read on the forward strand.
AAAAAAAAATAAAAAATCGATTTCTAGTTTCTGACACTGCGTAGATCAAACCCTATAGACGCACACCGACGATTCAAATAAACACACAGTTCTCGTGTTCCTGGCGGAAGTTACCTCTTCTTTGAAGATTAAGCTGTGTTATTATCAGAAGATCATATTTTGAAATTTTACTATTGCGATAACCCCAAATCTTACACAATTTTTTCAGCGAAAATGCTTTTAATAATATAGCTATAGTGATGCAATTGAAATTATAAATACTGTCTCGAACTAGATTGTTTATCGATTTTTTTTTTTTTGGAAAATGATCTGGTCAAACTAACACTTCCTGATTACTCATTAACTATATTAATGCTGCAAAGATTGTATACATGTTGGTCTAATAATTTCAGTGAAAACAACATTGCTAAGTGACATCAGATCGGATGATTCATAAACAAATGAATGAAGCTACAACGAAATTGTCACTTCATGTCTTGCAATTTCATATTTGTTTCTTCGCCAGCGAATGAAGTGTTCTCATATTCCAAGATTCTCTTCAGTTTACACGTTTGGAAAATTCCGGACCATGTTTAGAACAATTCTATTTTGAAATACAGCTTTTACCCAACTTCTTCGTAAAATTCACTTTCATTCTCCAAAGTTATTAGGTCCTTGGAATCTTCTTTTCAGTTCCTTGCTCTATGAAAACGAGAGTATAGGACAATGGACTGGAGCACTGTCTTTTTAGTTTTCATAATTTTCATCTTAACTCACATTTTCTCATCTGAAGACTCCTTGGAAATAATTAAGTATAAAAAATTAAACTTCGCATTGTCACTTACTTGCAAAAAATATCTCTTCTGAACTGGCTTTCGTTCTTCTTTGTTGCTCTATGTTAACAATTGAGCATACTATTGTGCAATAGTTGTCATGGTTACTGGTGTGGAGTGAAACTCTGTGGAAAAATATCGTCAAGAAAATTGATGGAAAGAATGTAGTAGACTTAACAGGCTTTTATATTCAACGGAAGAAATCTTGCGTTTCGAATTTTTCTTTCTTTCTCTCTCTCTCACATTGAATTGTAGCGTATTTACGTTTCTACTGTTAGACGGTAGGACAATAAGAAATTCTCTCATTTCGGCGAAAGTTTTTACATTTCAGTAATTCTATGTAAGCCTGTATTGCGTTTTTTAGATCGTCATTTATCTTCTCATTGTACAGCAGCGTCACAACGTTGCAATATTAGGGCCGCGCAATAGCTCAAGCGGTTATTCGCTGGCTTCCCACCGCGGCGGCCTGGGTTCGATCAAGTGGGATTTGTGGTGGAGAAAGTGGCGCTGTGGCAGGTTTTATCCAAGTACTTCGGTTTCCACTGCCAATCTTCATTCCACCAATTGCTCCACAATCACCCTCACCTATCATCTGGGGCTGGTACAATAGGCCAGGAGTGGGTCCAGTACAAGGAATTTAGTCCCACCCCACTAGCAATAAAAAAAATTGCAATATTTCTTATGCAATTAATACAGAATACTCAGAACTATTGTTAATATTCGTAAAATATTTATATTGTCCTGATATCACGGCATGTATTTTGCTATGAAATGGCTGATGGCAATTATGCAAAACGTACTTACTTACTTACTCATGGAACTGAGCCCTTCTGAAGTAGCCGCCAAATCTGCAGCTTCCCAAGAACTTCCCAGAATTTTATGGAACTCGAAGGTTCATCACCATGTTCACAAGAGCCCTCCACTGGTCCCTATCCTGAGCCAGATCAATACAATCCATATCATCCGATCCTATCTCTCTAAGATCCATTTTAATATTGTCCACCCACCTACGCCTTGGTCTTCCCAGTGGTCTCTTTCCTTCCGGCTTTCCTACCAATATCCTATATGCATCCTTGTCTCCCCCATTCGTGCTACATATCCTATGTAAAGCGTACACATGGACAAATGCTTAGAAGCAAAGAATGACAATTTTTTCAACACGTTAAACCGCTTTAAGGTTTTTTATTCATGGCGTTTATATTAATGTTTGAAACATTTGTTTGTTCCTTACAGAAAACTCTCCTTTTCAATTACAGGTACCAGACTCTTATAACTGTTTAAGGACACTGTCATTATTTACTCTGAGAACTTTAGGAAACTTCATGGGGAAAAGGTTATTCTAATGTCAACGCTGCTGTTCTTATAAGTAATGCTTTAGAAGGTTAGAAATAAATATCGCGAGAAAAATTTAAGGTAGATTGTGAATAAAACTGCTGAAGCTCTAGACCTATCAAGAACTTCACTTTATATGGAAGGGAAATAGCTCTGCGATAAGTTGTAGAAGTTGATTTTAAGAGAGTGTGGTCTCGCACTGACAGTCATTCTGTCAGTTAAACTGCTGCTCGCCCTCACCAGCATAGTCATCTCTGACTTCATGTCACCTCGAAATTCAGGGACAAAGTTTTGTTCCTCTCCTAGACATGTGAATGTTTAGAAATGGGTCTTCCTTTTCGAGAAGGGGATGGATCGCGTCCTGACATTGCTGTTAATTTTTATATTTTTATTACGTGTGGACGATCTACATTAACTCATTGTGTGTTGCAAAGGTATAGACATAAGAACAACTATAGTTTTTAAACGTTGGATACACCATAGCTGCTTGAAGAAGGAAAAAGTTTGAATATAATATTTTTGGAATTGTCCTTTATTCTCAACGGCATAATTCTGCCTGAAGTTTTATTACTCCATTCTTACTTGCTCGTTGTAGGCGACTCAGAGCGTGACATATTTTCCTACAGTTCATGTGATATGTTTCTTCATGATTCATATCACCCTGGGAACAATTGCATATGGCCACTTCAGTTGTTATCTGATTATTGTTACAATTTCAAGTTGCGCTACTTCTCCGCGGTTAAAATCTCTTTGGGGGAATGGTATGTGTGAAACGCTGAATGTGGTTGTTGTTGTCTTCCTTTCCAGAGTTAGTAGCTCGCTGGGAACAAATAAACGTAGTATTTTTGTGTGACGTGGAATGAGGTCAACTGATGCTGGCTACCTGTCACTCGCAGGGCAGGTTCCAACACACATGATAGATGTGAGTAATACGATGATGAAGGTGTTAATTATTTGTGTTAGTTTTGTGGAACAACAGAACAGTTAAATGCGTTATATGGTGATAGAAGTCGATTATGATATTCGTGATATATGTAATATGTTTCGGGAATTGGTTTCATTTTGTTTTCGGGTGAACAAGGCATGAAAAAATTACTCTGCTTCTTGAGACAGCTACTCTTAGATATGGTGACGTATAGACCAATTGTTACGCAGCGACTCTGTAAACATAGTCCTTCTGGAGCGTACGAGCGCAACAATAAGTCGTCCATTGCTATGCAACGGATCAGTAAGCAAGTCTTCTCAATAATAGAGAGGCTGTGTTTTCTGCGTGTTCCATGCCGAGGGATTATAAAGGAACAAAAATGGTCGTTTGAGTTATTTGTTGTCGAAAATTTGGTCGAGTTATGAAGACGGCAGTCGAAGGAGACTGAGAAATATTGACAAGAAATGAATTAGACTGTGAAAAGAAAATTTCATGTGTGATTTGAAGTTACATTGAGACGGTTATAAATCCGTTACCAGGATACGACTAGTGAAGGCTGAGAAACATAATGTGTGTGCAACGGTGAACTTTAAAATAGGGAGAATAGCGATAGAGCTATATAGCCTGCAGTCCCGAAATATGTGTGTGTATAAGCTGCAATGAATCCAATCATCGAATACAAAACCCGTCTTATAAGTCGCTCCTACACGTGACAGTAGTAACAATATTATTAAGTAAAGTATCGTGTCATCGTAAAAAAACCTTTAAACTTGGTTTAAATGTTTCCTTATTCAATTAAATTTCCTTTCATTTCGTATCCTTGCATAGGATTTCATCTATAAGACACGTCATTTCATAACCCAAATGCAGCACATGACAGAAAACAAAGAGAATACATGTATATTTCAGTCCACGTTCAGTCTGTGGTCTGGAACAATTCAATATTCACTCTGCACCGCACAATGTGACTGGAATTAAACAAGACAGGAATGGAATCCCAGAAAATCGAGGAACCAATATCACCAGGCGATAAACAAGGGGAGAGAATCAGACGTCCTTTTGAAGAAGTTTCATCCTTTTTAACATCGCTTTCGGTGGATCGCTTAAATTGCTACCGGTCTTCGCCATTAGAGCCATTCTTGGCTTCAGGTGTCGTCGAGTTCTATGGCCAAGAACTTTTTTCTAGACACATACGTGTTTAGAAGTGGGGCTTCCTCTTCAGTTAGTGTAGGGGTAGGTCTTTCTGTGTAAGCTATACGTTTGTTACATCTTTGGCTATTCCATTTCCTGTAAATTGTTGCTGGTTCTCGCCAACAATGTCATTCTTGGTACCCAGTACCACGTGACTCATGACCACATTTTACTGCCTCACAACTCTGCATGGCATTCATCTTAATAATACCTTACTTTAAGATCCATTTCTTAGCTCACAGAAAACACTGCTCTATTACAAAGACAAGCAGGTAAATGCAGTTGAAAGATGTAAGATTTGATGTTTTCACGGGGGCGACTATGAAGAATGCCGTCTTATAGAATGTGACGCCGTGTAGATATTTGTTAACCTTACTTTTCGGAGGAGTATATCGCCTCCATCTTCATGGTATAAGAAATCCGCAAGCGATGAACCAGTTCGCTCGCGGATTTCTTATATCCTGAAGATGGAAGCGATACGTTCCTCCGAAACGTCAGTTAACGAAACAGCTATACGGCGTCACGTCCAAAAAAGGGCATTCTTCAGTTGAAATATATTGTCCTTATTATTATGGAAGTAATAAGAAATGCATACAGTCACCCTTAAAGAAAATACAGTTTTTAAATATAAAGGTGGTACTTCGTGCAGTAAATCTTATGAGTAGGAAGTTAGACGACTTCGTAATTTCGTTGTTGGTACCATGTCTTGCCGCCAGAGTGGGTTGATGAAGCTCTTGCTATATGCAATAAATCAACAATGAAGAGTATTTGCAGTTTACCCAAATATTGCTTGCAGGTTCCTTGCATATAATGCAGATTGCATGGGCCCGATATAGACCGTGTTTGTATATTGAAAGAGCGTTCGTAAAGAAACTCGTAGCAATACGTGTAGAAAGGATTCCACTGAAGGAGAAATCTGTCATCAAAGAACGTATGGAACGAGAATGAATGTAAGAAAGGAGTTACTGACATTTTGCTTTTTTGTATAGAGCGAAAGAAAGTCCCGGAGTTTAAGGGAAGAGTGAACGGAAATTCTGTGAAGAACATTGGCTCTTGAGATGCTAATATTGCTTGGACAGTCAAGGGGACTCAAATTACCGCATTCATTAAGTTCATAATATGGCCGCGCCATAGCTCAACGGTTAGTCGATGTGGCTTCCCACCGCGGTGGCCCGGGTTCGATTCCGGGTCTGGTCAAGTGGGATTTGAGGTGGACAAAGTGGCACTGCGGTAGGTTTTCTCCAAGTACTTCGATTTCCCCTGCCAATCTTCATTCCACCTATTGCTCCACAATCACCCACACCTATCATCGGGGGCTGGTACAATAGGCCAGAAGCGGCCGCAGTACAAGGAACTTAGTCCAAACCCACTAGCAATAAAAAAAGTTCATAATATAAATGTAAACATTTTTATAGGGTGTAAGTTTAGAAAAACAGAAGGGCAAAGACACCAGCTATTGTGGAACGAATGTAAAAGAAGGTAAGCTAAAGCTATCTATGTAAGAGGGCGTGAGACATCGAGGCTTCCACATTTTCTAGACAATTGGCTCACAGATGTCGGTGAGGTCCATCTTACGCGCCGACGGCCCTTTACCCTCAGGAAGATTCCTGGTACTTATTTTTGTCAGAGCCTGAGTCGACCCCAGGACCATTGTGCGGCTGGAAGGATTAGTTCAATGAAAAAATCCAATCCAATGACCTCATCGGGAATCGAATCCGCGACTTTCCGGTTTGTAGCATGGTGCCTCAAACAACAGCCCTACCACGTGCCCCGCGGAACGAATGTGCTGGCATCAACTGGTAGATTCTTTAGTAGGGTGGTAAAATTGATTATAGACGGTAAATTGAACAGTGAGAAAAATCATTTGAAAGCCGGGCGATCAGTCTCAGCGTACGCATATCGCGCGAGATAAGTGACAGAAGGAAATGAAGGGAAAGTGATTCATATTAGGTAGGATTTGAGGCTCACACAGCGGTGGTTATCAACGGTTATCTCTTCTGGGATATAACGCCGTGTAGGCCGTTGAAAGTCAATCGAAGTTTCGAGGGTATATGCCGCCTCCCTCTTCAGGTTCGAAGAATAAGCCAAGCAATAAACCAGAATGAAAGCAGGTGGAAAGAGGAGATATATTTCCTCAGATTCGTACGAGTCTCTTATAATCAACATAAATATATATACACTAATACAAAAGGTCGATTGAAATTAGGGGCCAATTAGTGGGAGGAACTATGATAACTGAACGGCTCAGACAATATATATTTCATCTCCAGTAGACTGCTTTTTAGTAGTTCTTAAATCACATTTGAATTTGCGGTATTCGTGCGGAGAAACAGAACATTTTCTCCTTATTCTTTTGGGACAGGCGAGTTATATTTGCACAAAATGAATAATATATTATGTAAAGTAAAATAAAGTAAAGCTATCTCTGTAACCGACCTTGAAGGCCAAAGGGTTATGAGACGTTGAGGGTCCCACATTTTCTAAACAATCTCCTCATAGATGGCGGTAAGGTTGTCAGCCTTACGCTCCGGCCACCCTTTACCCCCAAGAATATTCCTGGTACTCATTTCTGTTAGAGGCTGAGTCGACCCCAGGGCCATAGTGCGGCTGGAAGGATTACGTAAATTGAAAATATCCAATGACCTCATCTGGACTTGAACCCGCGTCCTTCCGGTTTGTAGCATACTGTCTCAACCAACTACGCTACCTCGTGCCCCAATATATAATTGAAATGACGGAAAAATTAAGAGAGGAATACAAAATATTGTATGTTATTAACCTAAGCAAGACGGAATACCCAAGTGTGGGTGGAGAAATGGAAATTTATACATGGAAGTGGGATTCATTGAAATTGCGACGCTTTCGAAACTACTTAAAAATTGTCTGTAGATATAGGCAAGAGCATGACACGACACAGCTGGAAATTCCCTGTTGAGTCTGTTGTCTGAAAAACTGAGGACTGGGTAGAAAGTAGTCATCTTGAGATGACAAAAGAAAATAAAGGAAGAAATGGATAATTCTCTATCAATGATAAGCAGGACGTTAATTATATGGCCTTACTTACTTACTTACTTACTTACGGAGCTCAGCTCTTCTTGAGGAAAAGCCAAATGTGCAGCTACTCAAGAATTTCCCAGCACTTTATGGAACCCCAAGGCTCATTACCTTGTTCACAAGAGCCCTCCACTGGTCCCTATCCTGAGCCAGATCAGTCAAATCCATGCCATCCTATCCTATCTCTCTAAGGTCCATTTTAATATTGTCAACCCATCTACGCCTTCATTTTCCCAGTGGTCTCTTTCCTTCTGGCTTTTCCACAATATCGTATATGCATTCCTCTTCTCCATTCGTGCTACATGCCCTGCCCATCTCATCCTCCTTGACTTGATCATTCTGATTATACATTTAGAAGACTACAAGTTATGAAGCCACACTAAAATAATAAATTATGACGCAAAGATTACTGAAAAATGTGTTTCATTGGCCGCCACAAGAAAGAAGAAGAAGACATGTCTAAGACACGTGTAAGTATACACACGAATCCTTTAAGGAAGACCGAGTTTTGTAAGGAGGAGATTGGGAGAAGAGATTGCTGTGACAACTGAAGACGACAAAGTCATGAAGGGATAAGGCCAAGAAGAAGAAGAAGAAGAAGAAGAAGATGATGATGATGATGATGAACAAGAATAAGGATAAAAGAGCAGCAGCAACAACAACAACAACAACAACAAACCAGTATTGGTAAACTATTTCTGAGCGTGCAGTGATATCTGTAATGTTATAGTTTTCCACATTAGTTTTATCCCTAAATTAAACGAATCCCAAAACCAAAGAGACGTGAGAAGTCGCAAAGAATACCTACATATTTGGAAAATGTGTGTATATTTTTAAGTAATATATATATAAATATATGTTTATATTGTTTTCCTAGACAATGGCCGTGCTTGGGAGTAGTAATTCTCGTAGATCTACACAGATATTTACCCTGGCGTGTTGTTTATGCAACGAAATATATCGCAAAAACCTACAGCCCTAGAGAAGGAGATCCAGTCCAGTGGAACAGGCCGTGAAGTAATGAAGCTTCACGCTTACTGAACAGTGTCCCGTCTTTAATTAATTAATATCCAACATCCAAGAACCGCTCATTTAAGAGAATTCAACAAACGGTAACAGTGGAATCTGTTTTGCTCTCCTGTGAGGCTGGAACGTTTTGAATTGCTAATGGTCGACGAAAATGAATCTTTTGATTGCAAAAACATTAATTATCAGGCGGAGGCTGTACACTGTTAAGAGAAAACAACAGCAGAGCGGGGGCTGACTGTAACAACATAGAATCGCGAATTCAGGTCGCCGTTTCCGATGTTTTGAATGGACTCTCAGTTGTAGTACATAAATAAAATCTAAAATTTGTGACGATTGTGTATGAAGACAATTATTATGTTTTTGGATATTATCCTTCGTCCTGTTCTTTATTTAAAAGACAACGTTTCGGAGGCTGGATTCTGTCTCTGTCTTCAGGTAAAAACGTACTCACTTGAGCTCAATCGATAGTGCTACTCCCTACCTCCGGACACCAGCACAAGCACAAGATGTCATTGTGGCAGATGTTACATCGGTGAAACAAGTAGTTCTTTAGTATTACGCATTAAGATGTACAAATACAATCTGACAGAAAGTCTGCTCGAAAAAATCAAATTCAGCCCAACATGCATACGAGGAAGGCCACAAAATATGTTGCAAGGGAGCGAAGGGCTTGCAGATTAAACAGAACACCACCTACAGGAAATGGAAAAAATCAACCCACATGTCCCATGTAGATCATCCACTCAGTTAGTGCAGCTTGGACATCTCTCCCATCTCGACTCCTATTATCGCAAAGAAGTCAGAAAACTATAGCTCAGTCCAGAGGCGATTTTATGGGAAATTTGTGTTTTTATGTTAGTTAGTTATTAGAGAGGGTGGTTTTCCCCATGCACTTAGACCAGTATTGGTCCATTGTGCTTCCCTCTATGATATTCTACCAGTCTCTATACCCTACCGATATTGGTGCGTACCATCAGTCCCGACCGAGCCAGCAAGTTCGCCTCTACTGGCTTGGCGGTATCTATAATGCTTCCCCCATCTATCGGAGGCGTTAGAGACTACTGTTGGGCGAGAAATATCCTGAATTTGGCTCAGTGACCTCCTTTGAAGATATGAGGTTCTTTTACGTGCCGTAAATCTACGACACGGGACCCACGGCTTAAAGTCCCTCCCGGAGAACTTGTTTCCTGAATTTTTCCGCCCTTAAAAATTCCACGACCTCCGCTGGGTTTGAACCCGCGTACCTTGAGTCACGAGGTGGGAACGTTGCCCCTAGACTACGGAGGCCGCAATAACTGTGTAAGTATATGGTTCTTTATGGAAGGATATGTATACGAAGGAGATCATCATCATCATTACGGCTTTATAAATATGTAGCTTGTTTTGCATATTTCATAAAGAAAACTCGAGAATAATTTCAATATATATACGGAATGTAAAGAGTGAGGTTGATCCATGCAGATAACTGAAATGCGTAAATTATAAATTTCTTTCGACTCCATGAGGAGTTAATACCCTTGAAGGAATACTGACGTCATAATTTCTACCCCGAAACTTCTTGCAGGCCTGTTGTCCTGCCAGCTTCACGTTTCTGTTGCTGTATAAGGAAAGTTCCATTATTATATTCGAGAAGTGCTCGGTTCGAATCCTGACTGAGGCTTCTCTTAACTTTCTTCGGCGTTGTAAGAAAAATACCAGTGTAGTACCTCTTTAGGCTACTACCGCTTCCTTCAGATTCATGTATCATTCTGCTTTCCGACTGTGTACAGCCTAGATACTGACTTACTTACTCACTCCCTCATAGAGTTGAGCCCTTCTTGAGAAGCCGCCAATTCTGCAGCTACTCAAGAATTTCCCAGCATTTTATGGAACCCGAAGATTCATTACCGTGTTCACAAGAACTCTCCAATGAACCTTATCCTGTGCCAGATCAATCCAATCCATACCATCCCATCCTATCTCTCTAAGATCCATTTTAATATTGTCCACCCACGTACGCTTTGGTCTTCCCAGTGGTCTCTTTCCTTCTGGCTTCCCGACCAATATCCTATACGCATTCGTCGTCTCCCCCATTCGTGATACATGCCCTGCCCACCTCATCTTCCTTGACTTGATCATTCTAATTGTACTTGGAGAAGGGTACAAGTCATGAAGCTCATTCTAGATACTGACAGCTTGTTAAACAAACGAAAACAAAGATAGCTAGAGCTGTCTCGCTCTCCCGGGCACAAAGCTTCATCCCTGTAACTCTGTGACCGCAACACGCCTGGGTGCTTTTGTGTCATTACATCGATGAGTGCCAGAAAGTAACGTTACAAGGCTCTCCTCTTAATAGTAAATCCACACAAACTCTGTCGTATTGAAAGTGTTCAATCAGATAACTCTTGGCTTCCCAGAACCATATAGCAGACTCATTTCCATGACAAAGTTAAAAATTTATGACGTTGGACAACTCAACTAACATAGCGAACAGACTAAGAGCCGGGCGACTGAGGAATACGCGTTCGGTTTCAGGCAAGAGAAAAGGTTTCATTTGAACTCAGCGCAGAATCCAGTCCGGCTGTGGGGCCTAATCAGCCTACTATTCAATTAATGCCAGAGATTCTTTACCCGGAAGTAAAACGGCCGGTGTGTTTATTTGACCATTCACTTCTATTCTGTGAAGAAGTTGAGCGCGTGGATCTGTACTTCTACTTCCCCATACACCTTCATATCGTCGTGCTTAATCACGCAGAGAGAGATTACGTTTTATTTTACTTACTGCCTAAATCCGAAAACTCATATCCTTTTCTTCCATACTCGAGCATATGATTAACGAAATTATAATTATACTCAGGTTATATTCTCAAATAAATTTAAATTCACGGTATTGATGTTAATATCGCATTCTTTTAAGAAAGGCAGGGAGTAGCTTGGTGCAGCGATACTACTGTAGATTTGTATTTAGATTTATCCATGTCATAACCTTTCTAACTGCTATCCTGAAAAATGATTTACATGATTCTCCACAGGTGAATATTTTAATGATATTGTGACATGTAGATCTATTGCTAGGCAACGACCACGAAATAAGCAACTACACAATAGCCTCTTCTATGTAATGACTCTGCAAACAACGGCCGTTGCTAGGGAATGGTTCAGTAGCAATCATATTTAGAGGCAGCGCTGAGCTACGAGACTTACATATAGACGTGGCTCTGCTCTCAGAGACATATCTCAAAACCCATGAGAGGTTCTTTATTCCAAATTATCACTTTTATTGTAATGACCGCATCCCCGGTAGGAAAGGAGGAACTACAATCGTAGTTACAAAATATATTGCCCTTAACCATGTAGGACTGCCTCCCTTTGTTTCAATAGAAGCCAAAGGAGTCTGCATACAGACTGGTAATAGTGAAGTAGGAAAGAGACCACTGGGAAGACCAAAGTGTAGGTGGTGAATAATATTAAAATGGATCTTAGAGAGATAGGATGGGATGGTATGGTTTCGATTGATCTGGCTTAAGATAAAAAACAGTGGAGGGCTCTTGTAAACAAGGTATTGAATTTTCGGGTTCCATAAAATGCTGGAAGTTCTTGAGTAGCTGCAGATTTGACTTCTCCTCAAGTAGGTCTCAGCTCCATAAGTAAGTAAGTCATCAGACCACGCCTGGAATTATGCAGTAATCATTGCGATCTTCAGCTTTGCACATAAGTCGTTACTGGCAGGAGATCTGACTGCCAAATATCCATTTTGGAATAGCGTAGCTCCCAAAAAACTACTAAATTGCTTGCATATAAATCAGTAGGAAATCTCAGCATCACAATTTTTCGCTCATTACTCTCCAGCGGGAAGTGGTATTGTTATGTAGAAGAATGTTCGGCTATCAGAAGTCATTGTCTCGAACATTCTGGGTTGAGGTCATCTACCAGTCGTTTTCCACTTACTGGATCATGTTAGAACTAGGAATCTTTCCGACCCGGTTGAGAAATTCACAGCTTGGGAGCGATTTCAAAGCCTGGCCTCTGAATTAATTCCACCTATAATCCAAATTAACCCGAGGGAAGAAGCCAATAAACCAGCACGCAACTTTACTGCCTCTATAGCTTCGGCGTGCAGGATATCGACAAGCAAAATTACACTCTCGGACCTTAATAACGATCTGCTTGGTCTGGAAGGTCTGCTAAAACATAAGCGGAAGTTAAAGGGACCCTGACCAGCAACCCTGGATTCAACATGTAACTGGGTCGCCAAATTCATCGGGCGAATGACCGAAGAGAAGTAGCTCGAAATTTGGGAAACAAAAGTACAAGATTAATAGTCCAATCTCTTTCTATAGTCACTAAAATTGTGACCGTATATTCATGTAGATTATGACAATGTCCTTCAACATTACGGGCTTTGAAATTGCCTGAGACTCAGTTCAATTCGGTCTTCAGCCCCTTCCTGTTCGACAAGGTGAACCCTACCAGCAGCTGCGCTACCGCCGGCATACATATTTGCATGATCTTACTTATGGAGCTGAGCCCTTCTTGAGGAGAAGCCAAATCTGCAGCTACTCAAGAATTTCCTAGCATTTTATGGAACCCGAAGGTTCATTATCGTGTTCACAAGAGCCCTCCACTGATCTCTATCCTGAGCCAGATCAATCCAATTCGTACTATACCATGCTATCTTTATAAAATATATTTTACTATTGTCCACCCACCTATGCCTTGGTCTTCCCAGTGGTCTCTTTCCTTCCGGCTTTCCCACCAATATCCTATATGCATTTCTCTTCGCCCCCATTCATGCTACATGCCCTGCCCACCTCCTTGTATTTGTATGATCAGGGTACGAAATACCTTCTGCCGTGTAAAGTTATAGTCCTTTTGGAGTTGCTGTGATCACTCGATATTTATTTATTTGGAGGTTGAGCAGAACATAGAGCACGGTCTCTAGCTACAGTGGGACTGATTGTATTTTAATTCCATTTCTAGTTGAACACAATCACCATTACTCTGTGAAAGGTAATCATCACGGTAAACACCCTGTCTCCATTACACAAATCAGTTCTTTAATTCTCTTATGGAATTAATCGATGTTCACTGGGAGAATGATACGATACATGATCTGATGTTAAAATTAAGATATTTCTTAATGCTAATGCAGGTGAAGGGAGCCGGGATAGCGCAGTATGTATAGTGACTGGCTACGGGCTGGAAAACCGAGGGGTCGGTGTACGAGTCCGGGTAGGGTCAAGAATTTTATCTTCTTCGGAGCTTCCGACTTGGCTCTGGGGGTCCCCCAGCCTCCTATGCGATGGGGACACTTTCCCATAGGGTAAAGCGGCCGGAGCATAAAGCTGATCACTACCTCAAACTAGTGCCAAGGTTAAGAAAACGTGGATTTATACATTCACTCCCCCATACGTCTTCATGGCGTAGTGCTTCATTAGTTAAACACAGGAAATGACTTTACCATCTTTACCTTACATTTTAGTGCTGGTGATACACGCAGATACCTCTACGTTTCAAAGACTTAGATTTTAATTTAAATTTTGAGTAAATATTAAATACTTTCATAATCATGCTTTATATCAAAATTCTCCTGAAGGTGATGTTATAATATTTATCTGTAGTGCCCTTGAAGCCCCCTAGGGATCGTTAGAAACCACTGGTGTCAGACATGCAAACTAATATTATACAAACTTACTCTTATAACTTCCACCCCAAAGTTTAGTCGTATCAAATGGATTTAACTAACACTGCAGCTCGGATTAGTGAGGCATAGAATGCTGCGAACATGAGAGAACCTATATCTGATAATTAAGAGATCTTGTCGAACACGACAATGTAGTTTGTGTTCTGTAAAATCGGACAGCTAAGGCCGTCTGCTGTTGGAAGGAGAGTTTAAAATCTTGTTTCATGAAGGGGAGAAACGCAGTAACAGTACTTGGTCGCGCTTTACGCTTTTAACGCGCGTAGACACCTTTGAGGAGGCCGTAACTATATTCATGCCTGCGAGAACCTGTTGGTTGTGAACGCATATTCTTCAAAATTTGTCTTTCTTTATTTTCTTGTTTGTTCTCTCTTCCCTTTCCTGACTTCCATTCCTTCTTTGTTTCTCTCCCCAGTTACTATGCTGTTTCTTATTCCTTTTTATTTTACATCTTAGGTTTATTCCTTTATTCTTTACTGTTTCCATAAGCATACTTCTTCCTTTCTCTTTTCATCTGAGTCTTTACAATTAACTACTGGAATTAGAGGAAACATCCGAAAATTGATGGTTGCAGGATCAGACATTGGAGAGAAAGCGGAGAACGAAACACACAAAAACTGGGAAAAGAATATATTCATGAAATATTTGGAGTTTATTATTATTATTATTATTATTATTAGTATTATTATTATTATTATTGAAGTTGGGCTTTAGCATTTTAAAACCTATTTCCACCTACTCTAATCCAAGAATTGGTCTTTTCATATCTCTCTCTATATATAGGACGAATTCTGTTCCATTTGCCACACGCAAAGCTGTTCCTTTGATTAATTTTTTTATTTACATAAAATTAGCAGTCAGAATTACATTTGATTCTATAAGCTAATTTGCTGTAGTATTCTTCGTGACGTAGAGAGGGCTTATCCAGAGATAAGTCCTCGTTAACCCTCTCTCAGGTCGGCTGGCCAATTCCTTTTTAGTCTTCGTCCAGTGTGCGGTTCCAGCAACGGTTGAATTAGTACGTTCTCATGTCCTTCTGTTTTGTTGGGGTATCTTGTGCTTTTCCCTGTTATGACTTCCTTCACTAGCGGCACTTTCAGGTCTTCATGGAGTGTTATATTGGAAACATACCATGGGGCGTTAGTAATCATACGTAGTGTCTTTGACTGACATCTTTCGATTAAGGAAATATTGGTTTTGATTAATTAAGCTACACATCATGAGAGCTTATGGGAATGTAGATTCAACTTCATAAATTCCTATTCTCGGTACTAGATGGAGGTGAGTGCTAACTGCTGTATTATCTGTTTTTATGTACATATTCCACTCTCCAATGTATTTATTAGAATCATCTAAATTTTCACTGTGTTTTGAGCTTTTCCTTCAAGATTAGAATCCATACACCTACATAGTTCCACGGTTTCGTCCTCTACAATACGACTGGTCCCTCCTCTAATAAATTAAATCTATCGAGCAGCGTTCTTGAGAAGCTAATAATCAGCTTTTCGGTGGCGATTCTATTTATTTCTCAAATATTGCAAATTCGTAAATTATAATCAAAACAGGACTCAAAGATTTTTATCATATATTTTTTTTTATTTTGTGGGCTACTTTACTGTGCTCTCACTAGCAAGACTGTATGGCGTAGAAAGGCACGAGGATAGGAGATGGTGAATTGTGAAGGATTAGAAGGGAAGCGTGTTTCCCTAATGGGGTTACTATCCCGGCAATTTTTCTCGAGGGACAGAGCATATACATGATATATTGAGCCAGGATAAGTAGTGTCCCAACCGAGATTCGAAGAGAAGACCTTCCGAATGCGAATCCAGAGCTATGCAGCTATTCTAAACCGTTAGGCACGGCCGCGCCATAGCTCAAACGGTTATTCGCTGGCTTGCCACCGCGGCGGCCCGGGTTCGATCCCGGGTCTCGTCAAGTGGGATTTGTGGTGGACAAAGTGGCGTTGGGGCAGGTTTTCTCCGAATACTTCAGTTTCCCCTGCCAATCTTCATTCCACCAATTGTTCCACAATCACCCTCACCTATCATCTGGGGCTGGTACAATAGGCCAGAAGTGGCCGCAGTACAAGAGACGTAGTCCCACCCCAGTAACAATGAAAAGAACAGTTAGGCACACTTTTTGTTTCAAACGAAGTTTATTTATTCCACGCACCAAAAAAAATGCACAAAATAAATTCGTGTACGGAGTACATCGCACGTGTCCCGCTATTATATTGCGGGAACCCCCTGCGAGTATATTCGTAGCTGCCTTATGTAGAGACGAGCCACTATAGGAACAACCAAAAGCGTTGCAGTGGACAGTGCCAACTGGCGGTGACAAAGCGCAGTGAGCGGTTTGCGGGGCAGGACATAACCTCAAACATGGGGCGGACTTGCTCATTATTCTCTTCACTTCGCCCTCAGCGACGTAATGAGAGGGAAAATGGAACTGGACCTCTGAATTCAGATTATTCTGGCAAGTTGAACCCTTTGCTATGGAAATCGAAGACGTGGTTCTGTTCCTTAATAAGTGGAGACTGGGTAACAGAAGTTTAACTGGTCAAGAAAATAACCACCGTTATGGGAACCAACAATTAATTTCCCTGTTCAAAAATACACCCTCATTTTAATCTACATTGAACAAATTTAATCCATTCCGCACCCTCACAATCCACTTGCATAAATTCCATTTTAATGTTAATGCGCTAATAGTGTTTCCATGCGGAAACATTTTCTCTGTAACTTCAGAGATTAGTAAACGTAAAATAATCTTGTGTAACCGCCACACATTACGACAGTTAATGCAGAACATAGACTTTTACTTACTTATTGGCGTCGTTATCCCATTGTTGTCACGACGCAATTGTTATTATAACCCAATATTTGTCACGATCTCATGATCCTGTTGTTCTCGCGATCCAAATAATTTCCTGACAGAGGAAGTAATGGAGGAAGAAACTGTCCTTGACTCGAACCGCTGCATGTAGCAGAAAAGTCACAATATTCTCAGGACTGTCTCAGCAAGACGATCTTTTTGTTTAGCATTTTTTTTTCTGCGATGCAACGTTTGAGAGAGACGGACAGACAAGCTTTGACTATTGTCTAGATCAGCCCTGTCCAACGCGGCGCTCCGGGTGCAATGGAGGCCGTGGTATATTTTTCTGGCGCCCTCCGTAAGCACATATAAATGAGCCGATTTTTAATATTAATTCAAATTGTAAGACAAGAGACATTTTTTAACGTCTGAGTACTGTTAAATATTTTCGAAAAATGTTATTATTATTTATTATTATTATTGNCGTGTCTTGAATTTAATCACCGCGATATTTCTTGGTAACAAAAGTGGTTAAAACAGATTTTGGAACTAATTAGAATGTAGAAGGAGAGCGGAAATCCCAGACTGAGGTAGTTGGAAGAAGCAGGGGAATATTTACGGGAGCTAAAAGTGAAAACAATAAAGTTCTTCATTATGTGATTTCCCCGCCTCGCTTCTCTGCTTTTTGCCATATGTTCATTATGTTCCGAAGCAAGAACTGTAGATTGAAGATATGTTTTTTGAGGGATTTATTGAAAGACAATAGACGTTTTTGCCACTGTAAAGCCAGTGATCATTATTGTTATTGAGTATGGTTTGTCCAACCCTATTTTTAGTTCGATTAGTAACCCATTTACCACGGGTTGGGGGGGTGGGTTGAGAGTTCCCAAAGAACATTCTAGTCGAAAAAGTGGAGGGTATCCCTACTAACTTCCAGGTTTCTGATGAAATCTCTTGACATCATATTACAGATTCTTTGAACGCAATAATTCCTCTTCATAACATACACCGTTACATGGCTTCACCGGGATTTCCTGGAAGAATCTGAAATAGGCGCAGACTTTCTGAGACACTTATGGCTCGTATTGTGTAATACTTACTTGCCTACCTAACCAAAGAACGAACAGTCTGCCTGTCAATGTTCTACCCATATCTCTATATACACTTATCTGTCTGTCTTTCCTTCCGCTTGCCCGCCCATCTTTCCGCTCATCCATCCTTCCGTCCATCCACCCTTCAGTCTACTCATCCTTCCGTCCATTCACCCTTCAGTCAATCCATCCTTCCGTCCATCCACCCTTCAGTCTACTCATCCTTCAGTCCATCCATCCTTTCGACCATCCACCCTTCAATCCATTCATCCTTCCGTCCATCCACCCTTCAGTCAATCCATCCTTCCGTTCATTCACCCTTCAGTCTACCCACCCTTCAATCCATCCACCCTTCAATCCATTCATCCTTCCGTCCATCCACCCTTCAGTCAATCCATCCTTCCGTCCATCCACCCTTCGGTCTACCCACCCTTCAATCCATTCATCCTTCCGTCCATCCACCCTTCAGTCAATCCATCCTTCTACTCATCCAGTCATCCGTTCATCAATCCTTTTGTCCACCCTCCTTCTTTTAATCCATTGTTCCTTCTGCTCATCCATCCCTCCTTCCACCCACCCTTCAATTCATATATCCTTCCGACCTTCCATATTTCCATCTAAGCTCTGCCCCTGTATCTACCCATTAGACAGGTGGTTGGGTGAACCTTAGAGCTGATATGGATGCAGTGGAAAGGAGAGTAACCCCTATCTCTCCCATGAGATGAACCCCCGTTTCCCCAGTCATCAAGACGGTAGCCTAGTCTCTATCTTCACAGAAATACCCAATTCCGTTTCAAGACAGGCAAATCAAAATTTTGTAACTTCATCCAAAGAATTTTGTTTAATTCGCTTCCTTGTATCAACAGCCGGACAAATGTAGGAGATGGAACGTATTCCACAAGACGCCGAAAATTAAGTTCACTAAAGGATCTTAGTTTTTCTTTCATGAAGTTATGCGATTACTTAATGTTATATTTATTATTATTATTATTATTATTGATAAGGGGAGGGGGAGATTTCTCCGTGTGTAAAGCGGACCTGGAGAGAGGCTGATTACTCGCCTCCATCTAATGACGAGTTCAAGAATGGCGGAGCTCTACCTCCACTGCCCCATATCTCCATGGCATAGTGCTTAGATAGTAACTAAGCACAGGGATAATTTTTCTTTTATGTTCACGTTATTATTAACTTATTAAAGTATTCAAGAGCCATGGGCTCAGTTCCGGGTTACTTCATGTGTGGTTCGTGATGCACAAATTGTCACTGGATTAAGTTTTTTTCGAGTTCCTTCGGTGTCCGCACCGGTGGTCATCATCCCTCCATTGCTGCCCCCCGAGGTGTGCTGCGACCAGGGAGAACGTTATCACATCTTTGGGGCTTCATGCGTGTCCCGAACCCTTGGATGCTTACATAGCAAGGCAAGACTGCGGTCGAGTTGCTTGCTCAAGCGATTTTAACTTCTATCCGAGAGATACTTGGCTCTAACTTGGTCGGGTTATTGATTACTCAGACTGAGGCTTCCATGGATTTCCTCAGTCTCTCCAGGCCAGTATGTAGATTGTATCAGGAAATAGGCAGCTACCGTTTCCTGTGCAGTCTTTTCTAGTTCGCCATTCATTACCATATCATTTTTGTTGATATTAAATGACTGCTGCAGTTAATACAGCGTCGTCAAACAATTAAGTTTCATCCATCCATTTTTGTTATTTAAGCCATAGCAGAATCCTTCTTGAGAAACTCAGAGTCTTTCAGCTGGTCCAAATATTTCCCGCCTTTTGCTTAACCCAAGGGCCCATTACCTTATTCACAAAAGCCTGCCACTAATCCCTGCCGTGAAATAAATCAATCCAGTCTACACCCTTACTCTTAGTTTTCTTAGGAGTTACCGCGAAACCGCAATGGGGCCGTGAGCCATATATTGAAACTTCACTGACGTTTCATTTTTCTTGTTATTAATTCTTGTTGCTACCACTTGAGCATATGGCATCCATGAAACGCCGTTTTATTCTGTATGTTCATCTTATAGACAGTCGGTAGGACGTCTTTGACGGGGGATCAGCCCTTCGCAAGACCGTTGCCTACACAGAATAAACGCACACAGACATCGATGCTTCGAGTGGGATTCGAACACACGATCCCAGTGTTGGAGTGGACGAAGACAGTTCATGCCTTAGACAGCGCGGCCAATGTGCTCGGCACATATTTCATATAGCGGCAAGGAAATGCGATATATGAGGATTTGTTAACAAGAAAACTTTTCACATCAACTTCAGCCAACCAGTTACCATGGCAACTAGGTCATACGAAATGCCTAAAGCTCTGATACACGTACAATTCGGTAAGGAAACTTTACGTCACTGGTTCCAACTATTCAGAACATGTATTTCTGGTCGTCCATATGTCTTTTTGTATAATGATTTTAAAAAGACTTGGTCTTCTTTCATGAAATCAGATCCTTGAGATCAGCCTATCGGAAATGTATTTAACCGCAAAAATGTAAAAGCTATGCCTGTAACAGGCCACGGAGGCCCATAGAGTTGTGAGACGTTGAAGGTACCACATTATCTAGACAATCAGCTCACAGGTGGCGGTAAGGTTGTCAGCCTTAGGCACCGGCCGCCTTGTACCCCATAAGAATATTCCTGGTACTCATTTCTATTCCCACCTCATGAATCAAGGTACGCGGGTTCAAACCCGGCGGAGGTCGTGGAATTTTAAAGGGCGGAAAATTTCAGGGAACATGTCCTCCGGGAGAGACTTTTAGCCGTGGGAGAGTTATCGGGTACTACTGCCAGTAGAGGGCCGACCTCGCTGGCAGAAAGGGGACATAGTGGGCACCAGTATCGGTAGGGTATGACGACAGTAGAAATTAAAGGGGGACGTACAATAGACTATTAGTCGCGTTGCATGGGGAAACCCACCCCTTCTATACTGAATACTGAATAGGATAAGTGATATCGCGACCGAAATTCGAACCGAGCACTTCCAGAAATAAGTCAGAAATGTTACCACTTAGGGCAACCTGCTTGGTACCATTAATCGAGTTACACAGGTTGCGCAACCAATAGCTTGAATTATTTTCTTTGAGGAGATGAAAGCGACTCGTAGCTTCTCAACTGTGTAGGAACTGGCTCACTCTATCAAAAGACCTGCCCTATAGCAGCACTCATTGCAGTTGCTGTTTACTCTCACAGCGTGTATCCTTAAGCTCATCCCCCCTCTAGGGACCCGAGGCTAAGACCACACATCGGTTTATCTTCTGAACGCGAGATACAAGCGAGGCTGTCTCACAAGGAACATGAATGCTTTCAAAAATATCGCTGATGGTATAACACATTCACAGTTTGTTTCTCCGTCCTTCTTCCTAGGCTACTCCAGTGGGATTATTTAAGAGCCTCTAATCCAGAATAATAATTTATTTCGATATTCCATTTTCGTACTAACACACCGGAGTGACTATTTCTTTTGAGAAATTAAAAATACTGCCCTGCAAGCTCTGCTTCCTACACGCTTCACACTAGTTTCTTGCCTGACTTATTCTTCGAACCTGAAGATGGAAGCAAGATATGCCTCCTAAACGTCGGCTGGCTTTCAACAGACTAGACAGCGCTNGAATAATTTATTTCGATATTCCATTTTCGTACTAACACGTTGGAGTGACTTTCTTTTGAGAAATTAAAAGTACTGCCCTGCAAGCTCTGCTTCCTACATGCTTCACACTAGTTTCTTGCCTGACTTATTCTTCGAACCTGAAGATGGAAGCAAGATATGCCTCCTAAACGTCGGCTGGCTTTCAACAGACTAGACAGCGCTATATCCCAGAATACAGAATTTTTCATCTCGTGTTTCTTCCACATAAGTGTATATATATATCATCTAAAGCACTCCCATTTGCTTGAACGTTAAAAATCTCTACATATTGCTTACAGGATGTATTTACGTCTTTCATATGATTCTTAGAATAAATTGCTGTTATTTCTCTAATCCTCATTAACAAAATGTTCTTTGTAATGCGGACCTAGGTAGTTTTTATGAATAAGGAAATGAAATTTTAAATATTATACAGATGAGACTCATGTTTCAAAGACTCAGGGAAAAATCTGTACTCGATTTCTTACAATTTATTACTTTCGATTGGAAGAATATACAATATATATTTTCTCGGAGTAAGCTCTACCTACTTCCCCCTCTCTATCTTATCTTCTTCTCTCTGCTTGTTCTCTTTTCCCATTTTATTTAACAGCATTTCTTGTTTTAATAACGAATAAAAATACTTTGGAAAGAAAATTTGCAGGAATGAGACCACATGGAAAACACAATGTAGGTGGAAAAATAATATTAAAGTGGATATTAATGAAATAGGATATGGAGTGAATTAATGTAGTTCAGAATAGGAACCAGTGGTGGCTTCCTGCGAACTTTCGTTTTCTTGACTAGCTGAGCAAATACAAATTCACAAGAAGGGCTGTCCTCCACTAAGCTGCTTTGTTAGTTAGGTCTTATTTCTGTTAAACAGTCCCTTGTACCCTTGTAATTCTGGCCTATTGTACCAGCCCCAGATGATAGGTGAGGGTGATTGTGGAGCAATTGGTGGAATGAAGATTGGCAGGTGAAACCGAAGTCCTCAGAGAAAACCTGCTCCAGCGCTACTCTACCCACCACAAATCCCACTTGTCCAGACCCAAAATCGAACCCGGGACGCCGTGGTTGGAAGCCAGCGACTAACCGCTTGAGCTACGGCTCGATCTAATAGTACCATATACATAAGGACAACCAAGTTGAACAGATTTCTTCGTAAGAAGCTGATGGTCTCTCAGCTGGTCAAGAAATCCCCCTTTCTTATCGAACCTAAGGATCAATTTCGGTGTTTAAAGGGCCGTTACTGGTCGCTATTCTGAGCCAAATCCAGCCACAGTCTCACATGCTAGTAGAAAAAATGAACAAACATTCAAGCCCCGAGAAAGACATAATCCCGTGATCTCAGATTATCGAACTTTCAAGCGCTAGATGAATCCACGCCCTAAGAAATTATCAAAAAATATCCATGCCCCGAGAAAGATATAAACCCGAGATCTAAGTTTTGGAGAATCGTAGTCCCTCCGTCCATTCTGATCGTGTATCACTAGATTCTGTTTGGGAATTATCCCTTCATTTGTAAGAATGCAAACTTCATAATTACTTTCGAAGAACAGAGACGAAGAGTACCGCCGGCCTCTAGCAGCAACTTCTTCGGCACAAGTGATATGCGTGTAATCTAACCATTTGTGCGCTAGGCGAAAATTTAAGCAGCGTTGCGAGATCTGAAATTCTCAGATTAGTGAGAAGTATATTCTAATATGTGACGTCATATAGTCAAGAAGATCGCTACCAACGTTTCATAGAATCCTACTGCCTCCGTCTTCAGGGTGGAGGACAGTCGAGCATTAAACAGTACGAATACGGAGAGAGAGGGAGCGAGTTTCCGAACTGTAGCTCTAAGAGAACAATTAGGACTAAGGAGTAACGAGTATAGTGGCGCTTTCATGGGCCACTCTTTCCTTACGTGCCTTCTCCTGGCTTTTCTCTGTCTCCTATTGGCTATTCCTGCCACTGATTCTATCCTTGGAAAATCGCATTTAAGTGAATATTTTCTGTTTCCGTTACTGTTCGGCCCTAAAGCTGATGGCGGTAGGCTCCTCCTAAACTTCGGTGAACTTATACTCAACTATACCACGTCACAACTGAGAAGACTGCACTCTTCATTATCACGGCCGTGAGAACCTCAAGGCTCACGAAAGTGAAGTCATGCATGTGCTTAATTTATAACCACCTCATGAAGACCTATAGAGGAGTGGAGGTAGAGCTCCACGCATTTTTAACATTATTACTGGATGGAGGTAACTGGCCAGCCTCATGCGCGGCTGCTCTGCCTGCGGTGAAAGGAACCCAGGTACACTTTGTATAAAAGGGCGAGTGGACCTCAGATCGGGACTTAAAGCTGAGTAGAGGAAAGAATTGTCTTCTCTTTCCAGAAATCGAATATCGATTCCGCAATCGTCAAACCCAAAGCCTAGCCGTCATGCTGATTGAGCTATCTCAACGCCTTTGAAGAAAAGTGTGCGTCAATTTTTTTCTAACATTAGTGTAATTTTAGTTCTATATTTTAATTTGCTCATTCCACATTTCAGTGGAATTCAATATGTACTTTTGTAACTTTACCTAGTTTTTTATCATAAAATTTATCCAGTAATACTTCTGTGAATCTCAGAAGAACATCATAATTTTTCAAAGTTGTTACCCTTTCTAATTCTGAATTTTATTTTCGAAAAATGCCTACTAATTTTCCTTAGTCTGTAGTTTCCCTGTCCATTTAAACCTCCATTGATGAATTGTCGGAAGTAACTTGAATAAACAAAAAAGTAGAGAATGAAGTACTTTCATTGATATTGTTATTTGAAATTAATATTTCTGCTTTAACTCGTCGAGAAATCTCGTTTATAACATTTAAAGAATTAAAATAAGTGAAAAGCTTCAATTATTGCAGCAGTCATCTAAATAACTATTTCATTTTTTAGCTCATATTTGTATGTATACTTTTAAAGCACTTTGTTTCTCCAGACGAATCGTTTAACGATCGAACCACTGTAATGTTTCCTAAGAGGACTTAAGTCCATCCTTTCGTACAATCTTACTGGATGAACTGCGGTGCTTGAAGGCTTGTCCCAATTTTGTTATCAGTAAAGAAGGCACTATCTTGAAAATTCAGTTCGTGAGCAAGTGGACAAGATATTGAATTTATATATATATATGAATCATATGACTCGCGTCTGGAGGTTTTTGTTGAAGCCATCTCTTTGTGTGCGGGATTCAATATTTCCATTGAAATTCTGATCGACTGCGTCTTTGATTTGGACCAGAATTTTCTATTACAAAGTTGATAACCTTGTGACATGATGCTCATCTTTGTGAGGAGGACGATAGAAGAGATCTGATACTTGAATAATTATCGGCGAAAGGCGACATGAAAATGTTTCTTCTCTTAATGATCTTTTGTCCCAAAAGGACCAATTGTGTCAATTTATATAGAGTTAAATTGAAAAAAGTATATAATTATATTTGCCCTAAACTGATACAGACATAATTAAAATATAATTATACTGTATATTCTTATATTATTATAAAATGAGGAACCTGTCATTTTCCCTGGATGTGGTTGTTTCTTTTTATAACTGGTGTGTTTCTGGACATTGTCCATCGTTAAGAGATAAAGAATGATTGGGGTAAACTGAGTAGGTTCCACCTGAAGATGGAGAAAGAATCCAGTCCCCGAAACACTGTCTTTTATACAAAAACGGGACGGTGGATAATGTCCAGAAACACAATAGATTTATAAATATTCCTTCGTCACAAACTTTTAGATCTTGTTGGTTGTTTTTCCACTAATCCCGCCCTTCGACGCTACAGTCTGAGCTACGGACAGCGTCATTAAGCACACCATAAATAAATTAATATAAACAGATATTCGCGGGGGATAGTTAATAGCACTTAATCAGAAAACACGTATAAATTCTCAAGAACGCAACCATGCGCGTTAAAACAGTTTTATGTTTGCGCAATAGCGTTCCGTAAAGAATTATTTAAATCTTACCCCACAAAATTAAATCCTAAACGAGCTAATCTCTACTCTCCTCCAATTTTAATTAGAGTTATCAAGTCGAGGAGGATGAGGTGGGCAGGGCATGTAGCACGAATGGAGAGAAAATGAATGCATATAGGATATTGGTGGAAATGCCATAGGGGAAGAGACCACTGGGAAGACCAAGGTATATGTGTGTGGACAATATTAAAATGGATCTTAGAGAGGTAGGGTGGGATGGCATGGATTGGATTGATCTGGCTCAGGATAGGGACCAGTGGAGGGCTCTTGTGAACACGGTAATGAACCTTCTGGTTCCATAAAATGCTGGGAAGTTCTTGAGTAGCTGCAGAATTGGCGGCTCTTCCAGAAGGGCTCAGCTCCGTCACTAAGTAAGAGTAATCTAATCTCTACATATCTGATGAGTAAGATCCTAAGTAGGCATTTAACTTGTTCTGTATTACCCCTGCAGTTTAAAACAATGGCTACAGCCTTCTCATTTGTGATACGCTAAATGTGCTGATGGCGCTGTGTTATTTGAATCGTATATGATAAATAGCAGACCAGTACAATAACATGTAAAAGTACATCACAAGGCGGTCATATAAAACATGGCCTACTGATCTACCGTTCCCGAAATATAGGCAGAAGGAAGTTTTAGGGCTCTCCAGCAGATTCAGTTCGATATTACACATCCATACACGAACACGTGATTTGAATCAGAGTGTTATTCCCACTGAAAACTTCGCCAATTCGCCCGCAACACAAATAGAGTTGTTGGCAACAAAAATAGGGCTTTATCGCTTCGGGCGCAAATTGATGTTACGCTCAACAAAAGACTCTCGTTTCGGAGGTGTAACGAGTAATTGAAGAAATGCAAACTTTAGATGAAATGTTAAACGTTATCAATATACATACATACGTAAGACCTCGTCGATCGCAGTGGCCGTGCCGGCTAAGACATGATCCTTTTCGACCTCTCGAACACTGGAGTCATGGGTTGTAATGCCACTCGAGGCATGGATATCTGTATACGTTCGTTCTTTTCTTTTTTTCCTGTGTATAGGTAGTGGTCTTGCGACAGGCTGTTCCCCTATCCAAGGAGTCGAATTTATTTCATTCTTTCCTCTTATACCCTTATACGGGTGTCGATGTTTTCCTTTATTGTTTTAGTTACTTATTTCACAGACGGTATGACTCCTTGGATGAGTGATTGACCCGTCGCAATGCCGCTACCTAAACACAGGACAACACAAACACAGAAAGACGCATACACACACAAACATTCATACCCTGAGTGGGATCCGAACCCACGAACCCTGCAATAGAAGACAGTTCTTGCTTTAGACTATACAAGAACTGAAGAAAATGAATCGCAGATCCCTCCACAAAATCTAACTGTGTCAAATGAATTGAGGATATCATATGAGGCTGTGTTGCTTTACAGGAGGTCGGAGCGTGAGCGAGTGGGACAGGAAATGGCGCAACTCTAGATACATTTCAAGTCAACACCAAAAGGTAAGACTGTGTAATGAGAGCATATGCATGCAGTCCGAAAGCTAGTAATGAGGGCTATTGTAATATTCAATTTGATTTGATGAAAAGCATTGAGATTCATATCGAAAAGCTTCCGAGTCCGCACACAATTTTAGCTTTTTGTTTATATGTTTACTACAGCACTACAAATTACTTGATTTATAACATAACAAAAAATTATTATACATGTATTAGGATAAAAACCAATGAAGTTTTATTGAACAATTTTATACACCGGAATAAATATTTGTTTTTCGTCTCGGATATATTGGACTTTCAATGTATTAGAGGGTTTATTGCGTCTAAAATTTTAAGGAAACAGTAAGAATCATTTGACGAAGTTATTCGGTTTCAGAAACGTGTATCAGACACACCCCAGATTATGATGAACTCTGTCCAGTATAATATTCGTAGAGTGAACCAACCACACACTTGACATTTATTGAATCGCCAAAATAATAGAACCACAACTAAAAAATATAGCATGTTACAATTCGATTGGTTCAAGTTTTGTACAGTGCATATTAATACACGTATACTAGCTACGAAGTAATCTATTGTTTAGTGGAATGAGAGCTACTATAGTTGTAGCATTTTACACTATATTTAAAGTTGTTGTTCTTGTTGTTATTGGAGAGGGTGGGTTTCCCCATGCACTTAGACCAGTATTGGTCCATTGTGCGTCCCCCTGTGTTATTCTATCAGTCTCTATACCCTACCGGTACTGGTGGGTGACATCAGTCCCGACTCAGCCTGCGAGTTCGGCCTCTACTGGCTCAGCGGTATCTCGATGCTTCCCCCATCTACCAGAGGCGTTAGAGACTACTTTTGGGCGGGAAATGTCATGAATTTGGCTCAGAGGTCTCCTTGAGACATGAGGTTCTTTTACGTGCTTAAAGTCCCTCCCGGAGGACTTGTTCCCTGAATTTTCCGCCCTTAAAAAATTCCACGACCTCCGCGTTTGAACCCGCGTACCTTGAGTCACGAGGTGGGATCATTACCCCTAGACTACGGAGGCCGCTACATTTAAAGTAACTTGACCTTGCAAATTATTCTCTTCGCTGGCTCTACAATCCCCTTGGACCCTGTCCTCTGCTCTTCAATTTCATTATCATTTACAGACGGTAGAACTCCTTGGACGGTGTTATCAGCTCGTCGCAAGGCCTCTACCTAAACACTGGACAACACAAACAGGGAATAAACAGATACACCTACCAAACATCCATGCCTTATGTGGGATTCAAACCCACGATCCCAGCTTCCGAGCGAGCGAAGACAGCTCGTGCCTTAGACCGCTCGTCTACCGTAACCAGCGACATTGCAGATAGTGACATAAATTATGTAAGATTTGAGGCTTTCACGGCGGTGACTATGAAGAAAGCAGTCTTCTGGGATTTGGCACCGTGTATATGTGGTGTTAACCGACGTTTCGGAGGAACGTATCGCCTCCATCTTCAGGGTAGAAGAAAAAATATAAGAAATCTGCAAGCGAAGAGACCGTGAGAACCGGTAAAATCAGACAGTCTGCTTTTACCGGTTCTCACGGTCTCTTCGCTTGCAGATTTCTTCCTGAAGATGGAGGCGATACGTTGCTCCGAAACGTCGGTTAACACCACACATACACGGTGCCAAATCCCAGAAGACTGCTTTCTTCATTGACATAAATTATATTTGCTCTTATTCATACTTGTGTTACAGTAGATAGCAGTAGCGAAAATTACGTGGGTTCCAAAACATAAAAAACGACTTATTTTATAAATGAATACGATTTTTATCTCTGTAGAGAAATATTTGTGATTGAAAGCATTATATCTCTTCGTCTCATTAGATACTCCATGTAGAATGACTGGCAATCTGTCCGGAATATACGAAATATACAAAAAGTTTCCATCCCCGAAGACAACGCTAGTCGCATCGAACCCTTCTGTTCTCCAGTGCTCTCTGCAGCTTCACGCATGCGCAGGGGATATGTGTTTCTGTTATGCACGAGTTTTGCTTCTTGTGACTCCGGTCCCTACACGAAATGTTCACCAACAGACTTCCGGTGGCTCAGAATATCTGTACAGTTTTACCCAGGCAACCATCTGTGTCAAAAGAGTGGACTGATAGAGTGACTTTCTTTAGATAATTAGTGGATTTGTTTAATTAGTTAGTTACTTCGTTTAGTTTAGTTACTAAGGTCTAGTTTATCTGGTTATTTTCAGTTAGGTAATTGGTCGGTTTTATTCATTTAGGTTACTTAGTTAGTTAGTTAGTTAATCTGTTTGTCTATTTGTTTTATTTGCTTTCTTCAGTTTGTTAGTTGATTAGTTGTAGATGCCTAAACTAGTTCAGTTAGTTCACTGGTTAATTTTATATATTTTAGATTTTTTCCCTAGTAAATGCCTTAAAGGGCGGTCACGGTAGCCGAGCGGTCTAAGGCATGTACTGTCTTCGCTCTCTTGGAAACCGGGATCGTGGGTTCGAATCCCACTCAGTGCATGGTTGTTTGGTGTGTGTGCGCGCTTTTCTGTGTTTGTCTACAGGTAGAGGCCTTGCGACGAGCTGATCACTCGCCCAAGGAGTCCTACCGAATGTGTAAGATCTAGAAAAACCGAAGTGAACGGAGAAGTTCATGGAGGTAGGCCTAGGCCCACTGGGGCTGTAGTGCCAAGGAAAAAAAATGCCTTTAAGACTGCTTAAGTGTTTGTACTGTCAGTCGTACAAGGGCTGAAAGTGCCTAATCAGAGATGAACAAAAATATGAATATGCTGCCTTGTCAGGGCTGCCGCACTCCTCAAGAGGCGTGCGATAAATGAGTATGCAGCAGTGGTGCAATGATAATTATCAGAAAAGAATCGACAATATTTCGCAAAGTCTGCTCACTTGCCAGTTTCTTCACCACGGATTAAACCCGAGGCTCAGCACTGAGAAACCTGAACTGCAATTTAGCTTAATCTGTCCTGGTACGTACTATTTTAAAAATCGAGAAGAAAAGAGAAAAGAAAACAAGAGAGGAGAAGAGAAGAGAGGATAGGAGAGGAGAAGAGAAGAGAGAAAAGAGAGAGGAGAAGAGAAGAAGAGAGGAGAGGAGAAGAGAAGACCAAGGCAATTCCCGCTCATCCTTCTGGCAGAGATGCCTTCATGATGTGGACTTTGTTGGGACCAGATGGGAGAAGCGCAGTTGGGGCTTTTTCTGCATGTGATCGAAATTTATTTTGATATAAACTTAGAAGGGTTGCATTAGGGTGAATTTTTAGTTTAAGACTGAGAAGACTACTTGGGGCGAAATTTTGATCTTACCACTGGGATGGACTGCGTGTGAAGCATGCAGTTCATCTTGGAATTTGTGTAGCAACTCAGAATTTACTCTAGTATCGAGGTTAAGCCAAAAATGGGCCTAAGGAACATTTACAATTGTAGTTCCTACCGCCAAGAACATACACCGACTCTCCAATACGTAAAAGACATAGTAGTTAGTGCTATATAAGGAAACAATCCAAGTTTATACTGAGAATCATACGAAGAACATACACACTATCCGTGCCAAAAGAATGTAAAGCTCCTTCTAAATATTTAAGTAGGTGGTACATATAGAAACCACTGTCGTTTGAGAAGTTAAATGTAAATTAAAAGTAAAATCTCATAATACCCTATATAAAGCGTAAATATTATCCCTTACTGCTTTAAATTTTCTTGGTATAGGCTGATATATGCCGGTCACGGTATCCGAGCGGTCTTATGCATGTACTGTCTTCGCTCGTTCGGAAGCCGGGATCGTGGGTTCGAATCCTATTCAGGTCATAGATGTTTAGTGTTTGTATATGTGCGTTTTTCTGTGTTTATGTACAGGTAGAGGCCTTGCGACGAGCTGATCACTCGCCCAAGGAGTCCTACCGAATGTGTAAGATCTAGTAAACCGAAGTGAAACGGAGAGTTTCATGGAAGTAGGCCTAGGCCCAAATTGGGGCTGTAGCGCCACAGGAAAAAAAATAGGCTGATATACATTACCTCCACAAAGAACCGTATATTAAAGATATGCAGACACGTACATTACGAATTTAACCCCCACCCCCAGTTCTTCACCGACCCACCTGCTACCTTCGTAGAACTTGCATGAAGAAAGCATTGTCACGTTTTTCAGTGGCACAAATTCCAAACTGAACTTGTCGAAAAACACTCTTCTGGGGAAAAAGTTTTTGTTGTTGGTTGCAGACGCACGGAGAGATGTTGCTATGCTGTCATTCTATTTCCTTGCTTCTTGAGAGCTAAGAACAACAAAAATTATATTTAAAAAATAACATTTTGATTTTCACTTTAATGCTTTACTTTCAAGCCTAGATTTACGGCTTCGAACATTTAATTAATAAAGTAATTTTCATACAGACTGGAAAATATAATTTGTACTATTCCTTCTTGCCTGTCGACTTTGCGAAGTGAAGTTTTGACTCAACAATAAAGAGAAGTTACAAGTTTCGAGATGCTTTTAGCAAACTCCAACTCTTATTTACTGACGTAGGCTTCGTTAAGAAATACGGGTAATTCCCGGGGGCGGGGCGTACTGGAGAATTCTACTTAATAAATTAGATTGGCCGTCGCAGCTGGTTCAACAAATGCAATAAAACACGATTCAAACAGTCCTGAACAAGAGAATCGTAACCGCCGCTTTCAAGAACTGAAGTTCTTCTGTGTTTTCAAGAGAATGCTCCTATTTGTTACGCAATATCTGACGTAATAAGTTTATTTCTCGTTTACAAAGATTATACACGTTATAAGGTTCTACTTCCAGTCGTGCAAACTGCACGTTTTCCATTTTCTCTTTATATTTCCTTGTGTTGAATTGTAATTTTCTTATGTGCTGTGAGATCTGAGGTTGTCATGGCCGTAGTTATGAATTCTACTGTCTTGTGTGATGTGAGTCCCTATAATTTGTTAGTTACGTCCAAATGTTTCGGAGGAACATTCCTTCTCCATCTTCAGGATAGAAGAGTGGATATGATGTCACGCTATTTGGTAGATGGTTACCGGGTTTTCAGGGGAACACGCTGTCTTCATCTTCGGGGATATGACGCCTTACAGTCTTGTAGATTGTTGCGAATATTTGGGGGGAAAATCTTGCTCCCATATTCAGGGTTTAAGAGAGATCTGACGGCGTAAAAATTGGTAAATAAGTACCAACATTTCGGAGGATTCTGTTGTATTCATCTTCAGGGTGGGAAGATGAAGGCAGTAGGTTCCTGTAAAACAATAGGCCCAACCAATCTACCAGATTTTACGGCGTCACATCCCAGAATTGTCGTATTCATATTTCTTATATTAAACGGTATTGGGGCCAGTTTCTCTTGGTCTTGTTTATTCGAATTTGAATATTTCTACCCCCCTCTCCTTGTACTTAAAAAGTGAAATTAGGTTTATGAGATCACCTTGTCGTGTATGTGTTTTCCCCTGATCCCCGACAGCTTTCTAACGCCCGAACCAATCATTATGAAACCTGATATGTTCAATACAAACATCTCATATGTCCCTTCCATCAATAATACCAACACTGCAGCATTTCAAACTATTGAAGCGATAATTTTAATATTTGAAGGGGGGCACGCTGTAGCGTAGTTGGTTGAGGCACTATGCTACAAGCCTGAAGGTCGCGGGATCGAACCCCGATGAGGTGGATTGTTTTCAATTTACTTAATCCTGCCAGCCGCACTATGGCCCTGGGGTCGACTCAGCTTCTAACAGAAAAGAGTACCAGGAATATTCTTGGGGGTAAAGGGCAGCCGGCGCGTAAGCCTGAAAACCTTACCGCTGTCTTTGAGCCGATTGTCTAGAAAATTTTGGAACCTCAACATCTTACAACCCTATGGGCTTCCACGACCTGTTACAGGGATAGCTTTACT
>NW_019743672.1:0-7754 GCF_002891405.2 Cryptotermes secundus
AGAGTCAATATCTGCCCCAGGAAGCGTCTTCACATCCTTCACATTATATCTGAATCGATGTTTCACAAGGAAACATAAAAAATCAGCAGGACTTGATGACATCTCACCATAACTGCTAAAAAATGTACACCTTACATAATACAGCCACTCTTAGAATTGGTCAATGCATCAATCAGAGAAGGCATCTTCCCTTCTAAGAAAAAACTCAGTAGTCAAACCAATCTACAAAAACGGGATAAAAGAAAATGCAAATAACTATCGTCCAATTATTCTTGTACCTGCCCTTTCAAAAGTTCTGGATACAGTAATAGCTAACCAATTAATAGTATTTTTAGAAAAACACAATATACTTAATAAATCTGTTTGGATTTAGGAAAAATAAATCTACTAACGATGCGATTGCCACAATTATTGAAAACACAACAAAAAGTTTGGATGATAAAATAAAATGCAACTGTGTACTATTAGACTTATCAAAAGCCTTTGACTGTATTCAACATAACATTCTCATGGATAAATTATACAAATGTGGAGTCCGTGGTATACCACATACGCTAATCAAATCCTAGACATAATGATGATCTCGGAAACCCACTTCACTAGTAGAAGTTACTTCAAAATACCCAAATATTCAATCTATGACACCAAGCATCCATCTGGAGCTGCTCGCGGGGGAACTGCGATTATCATTAAAAATTCAATAAAACACCACAAAATATGCAAATACACTAAAGAATACTTACAAGCAACTAGTGTAATAGTGGACGAATGGAATGGTCCACTTAGAATCTCAGCAGTATACTTACTGCCCGCCCAGGCAAGTCATTACGAAAGACCAATTTCAACAGTTCTACACCATGCTAGGTAACCGATTTCTCGCAGGTGGAGACTACAATGCAAAAAACACCCACTGGGGCTCCAGACTAACTACGCCAAGGGGAAGAGAGCTAATGAAGGCCATAGGAACTAATAATTTAAATCACCTATCCACAGGTCAGCCCACGTATTGGCCATCAGCTGCAGATAAAACACCAGACTTTATAGACTTCTGTGTGACAAAAAGCATACACCACAACAGCATTCAAGCGGACTCTTGCTTGGACCTATCTTCAGATCATTCTCCTGTAATGATAAAGCTAACCACCAATATAATGGAATGGGCAAAACAGCCCACATTAAGTAATAAATATACCAACTGGGATAAGTTCAAACGTTTAGTCGAGACAAATCTAGACCGAAAAGTACCTCTCAAAAATGGAGAAAACATTGTAGAAGCAGTAGAACACTTCAATCAAGCAATCCAACAAGCAGCCTGGAAGTCATCACCGACAATAAAGCACGACAAAGAAATCGCGCAAGACTATCCTATAATAATAAAGGAAAAAATCGCAGAAAAGAGGAAGATCAGAAGACAATGGCAAAGAAGAACACCAGAAAACAAAAGACTACTTAACAGAGCAATACTACAACTTAAAAGAGTTATTAAATAGTTACAAGAACAAAGAGATACAAGACTATCTCAAAAATTTAACACCAACCGAAGCTACTGAATATTCACTCTGGAAAGCCACAAAAAAGCTAAAACAACCACAAAAACCCAACCCGCCAATCAGAACACCACAAGGAGGGTGGGCCAGAAACAATAAAGAAAAGGCAAAAGTCTTCGCGGAGCACCTAACCCAAGTATTCCAACCCCACCCCACAGAACTCAAATCAGATGAAGAGGAAAAAATACAGCAATTCCTAGAATCACCTTATCCGCTGGAATATCCCCTTAAGCCCTTTAAAAACAACGAAATAAAAAACATCATAAGCAGTAACTTAAACCCCAAAAAAGCTCCAGGTTACAATTTGATCACAGGGAAAGTATTAAAAGAACTCCCAGAAAAGGGAATACGGTACATCACACAAATATTTAATGCAATCCTGAGTACTGGCTACTTCCCAGACCAATGGAAAGTAGCTCAAGTGATACTAATCCCAAAACCAGGTAAACCACCAGAAGACCCAAAATCGTACAGGCCCATCAGCCTATTACCTGTTCTCTCAAAAGTTTTTGAAAAACTACTTCTAGCAAGGTTGAGACCACTCCTCAGTGAAAACAACCTCATTCCTGACCACCAATTTGGGTTCAGACAACAACACGCAATAATAGAACAAATACAGTCAGTAAGAAGATTAGACAAGACCTAGAAGACCACAAGTACTGCTCAGCAGCCTTTCTGGACATCACACAAGCTTTCGATAAAGTCTGGCACACTGGAATACTGTACAAACTCAGGAAACTGCTCCCCCTCAACTATTTTCTTATACTCAAATCTTACCTACAAAATAGACACTCTCTGGTTAAACAGCAAGACGAGCACACAAACCTCTACACAATTCTATCCGGAGTACCCCAAGGCAGTGTCTTAGGACCCATATTATACTTGATATATACAGCTGACCTACCCACCGAACAGAACGTGCTAACAGCAACATTCGCCGATAATACTGCCATATTGGCCTCACACGAAAACCCGCAAACGGGGTCCCAGATCCTTCAAACCAACTTGGACAAAATTCAACAGTGGCTTATTAAATGGAGAATAAAACCCAACGAAGCAAAATCAGTACATGTTGCATTCAACACCAGGAAAGAGACCTGCCCACCTGTCCATCTGAACAACCACCACCTCTCCCACGCAGAAGAAGCTAAATATCTTGGGATGCATCTTGACAGAAGGCTGACTTGGCACAAACATGTTTACACTAAAAGGAAACTACTAGGCCTAATACTCACCAAACTATACTGGTTAATAGGAAGAACCTCCAAGCTGACACTTGACAACAAACTACTCGTTTACACTAAAGCCCATCTGGATGTATGGAATCCAACTGTGGGGAACGAGCTCAAACTCAAACATCGAAATACTAGAACGCTACCAGTCAAAGGTACTACGCATGATAACCAATGCCCCCCGTATGTGCCCAACAATGTCATCCGGAATGACCTTGGTATGATACAGTCAAAGAAGAAATAAAACAACTTAGTGTTAAATATAGTAACAGACTTAACAAGCATCCAAACGCACTAGCAACAGACCTCATGAGCCAGCCTATTCTGAACAGAAGACTTAAATGCTTCGCACCAAATGATCCGCTGGGCAGATTCTAGGCATTATATTTAGTATATAAGCTAGATTAAGGTTATAGATGTAAGTTAGATGTAAGTTCTACTCCTGCAAACACAAGTAATCTATTGATTATTATACGAAAGGTGTCTACTAATGAGTAGCCTCCTACAAGCCAATATTATATGATTCCACCGTTTGCTTATTGTAACTTTTACAGATTGCAAAAAATGGGAGACAAAAAAAAAGAAGAAACAGAACTCAACACGTAAAAGTAACACACACAGAAGGCAATCGTATGAAAGAATATTTGTCAAGTAGCCTCCAAGTGAGATACGCAGTCCCCCGGGGATCGGTCTGTAGCCGTACCACTGACACCACCATCTTGATTTGTAATCAATATTTCTTTTCAGAGAAATTAAGCATAGGATGTAGCAAGAACATTCAAGGGTGACTTAGCCCGATTCTTGGTTTCAAGAATAGGGCCTGCTTCACTGCTACAAAGACCAGACAGGAAGCACCCCGCAGAGTTTTCCTGGAAATTCTGTTAGAAAGTTGACCGGCGGGATCCTTTGGTAAAGTTACACTTGACAGGTTTTGAACCCCGTAAGTCAAAAGTGGGAAGGCCAGCAACCCACGCTACTGGTATAATTTTTCAAGCAGCTGTCAAAAACGACGTTAGGACTTTAAGGTCCAAAGTCCCAAATTAAAGTTATGTGATTGGAGCAGTGAGAATTATGGTTAACGCCCTAAATTCGAATTGTTCCACTCAGCAGAAATTAGGGTAGTAACTTGGAGGCGGAGCTGAAGCCGCGAAGATTTCTTGCTTCGAAGCAGGGTCAGTCTGCAAGAGGAGTCTCTGAACAACCCTCCAAGTGTACAGCCAAAAAACTAGCGTCACTGGCAGTTTGGTTAAAAAAAAAAATCAAAGTTAAAACAAAATTATGTTTAAGTGTTTGCAGGAACAATCTCTGGATAATTCTTCTAAATTTAACATGAAATTTTCTTTGTGCTAAAAGTATAAGTGAAAGTGCAATTCTAGGGGTTGTGCTAAAAGAAACAGCCGCTAACTAACTAGCCAGGGATCTGGTCGCCAACGTTGGAGAGATTTCCAGGTGTTTTAAGGAAGTGCAACAAGTGCTGTTACATGTACGTGTATAGCAAGATCGGCTAATTAAACAGTGTGTGTTAGTGCCTACCTAAA
Organism: Cryptotermes secundus; assembly: GCF_002891405.2. NCBI lineage: Eukaryota > Metazoa > Arthropoda > Insecta > Blattodea > Kalotermitidae > Cryptotermes > Cryptotermes secundus. Next base: position 4,318 of record NW_019743672.1, read on the forward strand.
ACACTCTTCTCTTTCCTGCTGACGCGAGGCCCGTATTCACCCTGAGACCGAATCTCATCGCTCCAGTGAGAACGCGGTACCTAGCACCTGTAGTTTCCAGTTCATCCCCCCTTTTCCCCGAAATGTAAGCCGTTACAGTAAGCTTACTGGCGCCCAGCACTCCGATAACCCATACCCCGCAAACTATTATCCACCTGAACAACAAAAAGGGAAACAGAACTGGATAGGAAGGACGCAGCAGCAACCTGCCAACTCGAAGTAACCACAGGTGAGAGGGAACGGCTAGAGGAGCAGATGCAACCAGCAACAAAAGGGCTCTTCAGAGGACTGCCGGAGAAGGATGGTTAGAGGTCCTTGGCCCATTACTCTTCACCTTGTATATAAACGATATCCCACATCTAACACAAGGCAGATCAATTATGTATGCTGATGACACATCAATACTGAATGTAGGACAAGATATGAATGAGCTTCAAAACAAGACTTCAAATAATATAGGAGTGATAGAGCAATACTTTGAGACAAATAATTTATTTATAAATCCATCTAAAACTCACTGTCAACAGTGAAAACAACACAGCAAGCCACAAGCAAACCCTGGATGACATCAATAACCTCCTCATCAAGATAGACAGGTGGCACAAAATCTGCCCCATACAAGAAGGACGATGGGAGTATGGACACAAACCTCCATGGTTTAAAAAATTTTAACTAGTGACAATAAAGGTTCTTTAAATTAACATCTAGAAACTTTTAAAAACTTTACAATACCAGGAAGCTGCTGTGATTTTGAAATGTTCGACTTTATGCGTACTGTGCATTATAGGATATAAGTGTATGTATTTTAAATCAAAACACCTATTGTGATGGTAGTTTCCAGTTCGTAATGATGTTCCCTCTGAAGATGGTCAGTAATGGCTGAAACATGTAAGGGAAATAAGTTTTCATGTAGTAAAAACTTATACGTCACATTGGACAGAGTGGTTTGTATTTATAATCTAAAAATCATAATAAAGAACAGGGAAATATCAAATGTAAAATTTCCTGGGAGTAGTAATAGATAGTACCTTGAGCTGGGAATTACATATTGAAAAAACCTGCAGCAGAATTAGCCATAACCTGTTCATAATTAACAGGCTATCTAAAATACTCGATTTAAATGTAAGAAGAATGTTGTATTACGGTTCGATCTATCCTCATCTATCTTATGGAATAATAGTATGGGAACATAGTGCTAAGACCCTCACCAGAAGAATTTTTGTACTCCAAAAGAGGGCAGTAAGATACACTGCAGGGCTAAAACATCTGGGATTGTGCACGGATAACTTTAGAAATCTAAAGATACTAACAATATACTCGCTATATATACAAGAAACAATCCTATATGTAAAAAAAAAAGTGTAACTGCACAGTGAATGAACAAATACATACATACGTACTGTACAGGCTACATGTTTCACTAATAGGGCACAAATAATAATACTACTTCTACAAGTAGTACCAGTGGATTAAAGGGAAATTTGTTTACATGGTATGAATACTATGCCACAGAAGCCCACACCAACATAACATTTATTTTCCTACAATAACAGCATGGTAGAGACAAAACTTGCCACTCTGGGTTCATTATTCACATCACTGTGCATTCGGGCAGGGAAGGGCCTGGTTCAGTTACCTGAGGTCATAACAACTTGGGCATAATATCAATGACCAAGACACTGCAGGCTCATGCTGTCAGAAACATTTTGCACACATCCAACTCTTCAAAATTCCCAAGGACCTAAAACTTACAAAACTCTATACTTCACAGTGCTTAATAATGTATATTAGCTGAAAGACTTGTCCTATATCGTTGTATCATGATCTACAGGATTAATAAAAGAATGAATGAATGGTCTTCCTGAAAACTGGCTTGGTTTACATCTGGTAACACTGGAGGTGTAGGGAACTGCACATAATCTTGGGGTTAAATTACCACTCTTCCACACACTGCCCTGGTTTCCTGAGAGATGAACACATGGTTTTGACAGTACTCTCTTTTTTTCCTTCTAAATACGTAATTTACCACATTCAGTCTCCAGTCATGTACAACACAAGTGGTTATTCCATTCTTACCTGCAGATCATGGTGCCAGCACATAAATGGAACTCACATATTCAGACCCATAATGTTATCTGGGAGGGTGTGGATTCTCCTGAACAGTAGGTGCATACCACATACGTGGTATCCACCATACAAATCCACTACTCCCTCCTGCACCCACTGAAACACACATTGTGCACACCATTAAAGATTTGACAGGAACTTATTAAAGATGAGCAGATGGTTAGTAATAATTGGGCCATGCTCCTCACTAAGCACACATTCTACTTGCCTCCAAGCTGCCTCCAATAAGCAGATTAGGCGTCCGTCCATTTCGGTGCCTATAACTATAAATTCCCTATAATCAACAAGCAGCCCAACGTTCCAATATCTTGTAATAACAAGTAACCTGTATCATATAACAGATCCCATCTTACCTCTCTATTATATGTCGCTATCATCTACAGCTACATTCTTCACTTAAAGGAGCAGGTAATGTCACTCTGCACCCGAGGCGTTCTCTTCAGTTGAAGCATCGCCTCACTGCACATTATGACACAGCTCGGTTAGATTAACTGGTTCATCATATCACTATGTATCCAAGAGCGATTCTATGTTTCAAGATATCTCACATATCTAAGTATTTCAAATACTTATAAACCTTCACATTCCCAAAAACCTCCAAACTCCCACACTTTATACAAAATCCCCACATTCAAAACATGTCAGAGAGTGATGTTATAGTGGTATATACTGGTAGTAAAAACAGTGCAAAAGAAGGCCTAAGTAATATAATTAACTTTGTAAGGAGGAACAGTCATACCAACATCATGGTTATGGAGGTACTACACAGACATGATTTAGTGGACTGGTCATCTGTTAACAAAGAGGTTAAGTCATTCAATAGACATCTAGCCAAAAGGCTGAAATTGTATAAACATGTATCATTTATAAGAGTAAACCTGAATAGGCAGCACTTCACAACACATGGTCTGCACACAAATAGCAAAGAAAAAAGGGAAGTGTGTCAGCAGGTAGCAGAATTGATTAAACAGAAGCTTGGAGCAGTAGTTAATGCTATCCCATTAAAATACAAAGAAGACACTGTCCATGATGAGGTTGCAGTAAACCATGTAGGAAAAGAGGAGAAGACATCAGCAGACCCATCTCCCAACAATATGGCAGAATTGGTTCAACAAAAGCTCGGAGCAGTAGTATATGCTCTCCCATTAAAGTACAAAGAAGACACTGTCCACGATGAGGCTGCAGTAAACCATGGGAAAGAAGAGGAGAGGACTTCAGCAGACCATCTCCCAACTGTATGGCACCATCTACAGGAGCACTCCCATTAAAGT
>NW_019743672.1:7801-74680 GCF_002891405.2 Cryptotermes secundus
AAAAAAAATATAAGGCCACTGGCAAAGAATCCACTTAAAATCAAATACATTCCACCTTGATCAGCCGATTAAAACACACATTTTACACACGGACACAATTACCTCACAAGTCAAGATATATCACAATATCAGACCGACCTGACCGTCAACAGGGTCAACAGTATCTGTACGATCCGTACTGTGATCACTTGATCGACTGTGATTGGGTCACACAAATGCGATTCGCTATATTGCAATAGTCGTATTGTGATTGGTTCTATCTAGTTCAGTCCGACCGAGTCCGACTGAGTAGAGATGGCAGATAATCCTATGTTTCCCCCTTCCCCTATGACAGTTACTTCTACTTGTCTGAGCGGGTCTGAGGCTGCAGAAGTGCATCTCAAGATTATTTGTTGAAACACATTCGTCACATCCGCTCTTGGGCCACCGCGTCTAGATGCCGCCACTGCTTATTTCTCGTCAGCGTAGCCTAGTTTTGCCTATCGCATGTTCCATAACCTATAATTTTATTTTAAATAAGGTTTGGAATTGTGATTCTAGATGTGTAGTTAGCAATGCGACTGAGGGCTATATGGATAATCACTGTAAATAAAAACGTGTCTTTACCATTATTTTCACGGCAAGTTATTAAGCTAATGAAATTTATGCAGACTAATGCAGCAATCTTGAATGCATCTTTTTACTTTCAGCTTTAGAAATATAAATGTGAGGTGTGATTAATGTTGGAGGGGAAAGCATTCATACCTTTACTGACCAGTTATTCAGCTAGATATGCGGAAAAAGTCGGGAGGAATCCGTCGAGTGTCGTGGCTTTTTTATTCCTTGGGCGCTTCCTATTCAGTGGCCATTATCGTAAAGCGAACTCGACCCTTTTTTTTGTGTGTGTATAAGTTATGAGCAATGCCAACATTTTCGAAACAACGTTATGGCACGTAAATAATCTCCACAGGGTATTGCATGTCTGGCGAGTTGTGACATATTAATAGCTTTTCGTTTTCATACTTTCTAGACAGGTCCTTTAATGAGGAGAAATGAATGCCATTTATGGCCATGAACTGACCTGTACTCTGCATGCTGCTTCAACTCTCACAGGCTAGCATCTCACAAGTTTTCCTGTGTTTAGTTTTAAGTAGTAGAAGCCGGGACAGGGTAGTCGGTATAGCGACTGACAATGGGCTGGACGAACAAAGGGCCGGAGTTCGAGTCCCGGTAGGATCAGGAATTTTCTCTTCTGTAAGTCATCCAGACCGGCTCTGGGTCCACTCAACTTCCTATCCAATGGTTACCAGGTGCTGTTTACCGGCGGTAAAGCGGCCGAGGCGTGAAGCTGACCACACACCGTCAGCTAGTCCCAAGGTCAAGAAAATGTGAATCTATACATCACTCCCCCATTCGCCTTCATGGTGTAGTGCTTAATGAGTTAAGCACTGGGACAACTTTACCCATAGTTTTAAGTAGTAATGTAATTATGGTTTTGTGGGAGCATCCCCACAGTGTCTGGCAGACAACCATCACCCCTTTCAGAAAGTGCCAAACAGGCAGCCGTGACCAAAGAGACACGGTGGCTGTGCCGTCCGAGGCATGAACTGCCCTTGCTCACTCGGTCGAATCGTGGGTTCAAATCCCACTTAAGGCCTAGATGTTTGTCTGTGTTTATTCTATGTTTGTTTTGCCCTTTTTCGTTGGGCTGATTCCCCATCCGAGGAGTCCTACCAACTGTCTTAAGATTAAGAAACTGAAGTGAAACGAAGCATTTCACAGATGCCCAGTGCTCCAAGTGGAAGCAACAGGAATAGATATGGCTAGATAGAGACATAGCTATCACAATGAGGCACACACATAACATGGGTCACAACGTCCCTATAACTAGACCAGGCCTAGGTTCTGTATATACTATTCTTCCAAGGCATTAAAGCAAATGTATAGTTATTAGGTAAATTAGTTCACAGAGAATTTATGTAAATTGATGAAAGGAAGTAAACAGTTCTGATTGTTTAAATAATATTGATTCTTTCAATTTGTAACTATGTATATGTATTACCAATAAAATGTTGGTGGGTGAGTAGGGATGATATTTTATGCTTTTTCTCAGCAGTGTATTCAGAAGAAATAAAAATCTGTATTTTGCAAGAATATTTGTATACATTGTACGAAGTTTCACATTAGAACAGTGAATCTTCTGTCGAGATATGTCATCTTTTGAATATAAATAAAATATTTTGATGGTGACCCCAACTGCTAAGTATGTTTTCTGTTTTCAGTGTTGCATAATTTTAGTTTGCATTCCTCTTACACTAGGCACTTCTCAATAGTTGAGGCATGCAGCAAATCAGTGTGTGGAGATGCCTATATAGGCATACCATCAGATGAATCATTTGTGAAAGCCCTGCGCACAGAAGTGGCCCTGATAGATGCAGGTAAAATGACTGCAGTGAATGAAATTGGGTTCTAATGTGATGCATAGTCACTTATTGAGTGTCCCATTCTTAATGAAAATAAATGGTATTGTATTTAAGTATCCTGTTGCACTAATATACTCTTCATTCACACGATATACTTCCGTCCACAATGCAACTCATTTAATATCTTCCTCTCCCTCTCCTCACTACGTGTACATGTTACATAGTGTGCAAATGATGAAAATAAATGTGTCAATTCACTGTGGCTTAGCCAAGTGACCAGTATACTTGCCACATTAATTCCAACCATAAAGCATGGTGTACACTATGAAAATATTCCATCCATAACAGTGAAGGTGTTAAATGAAGGCATATTCAAAGCAACACCTGTTGGTATATTTTAGCAAGTTTCAGTGAATAGGTATGAATGTGAGTGGGAGGATCTCCCCCCTCCCCACAGGAAGTTTTGTAAATATCAAAACTGAAGGAAAAAATGTAGAAAATATGAGTAATACAAACAAGAGTATTTTTAAAATAGATTATTTATGTGTCACCCTAGGGGTGACTATAGACTAGTCATTTCCTGGTAATGAATCTTAACAATGAAGATTCTTCAGCTTACATGGTCACGTCGTTGCTTGCTGGTCAACACTCCACAACTGAACTGTCAACTTAATTATAGCATCATCTCTTCTCAGCCTTTCTTGCAGAACTCAATTGACAACTTAATTGTAGCGCCATCTCTTCTCAGTCCCACTTGCAGAACTCAACTGACAACTGACTGTCAGAGTCAGAGTTACTTTACAACTGGCGGTTTACCGCCAGTCAGTCTGTTTTGCAACAAGCCATTTAAGACTCACTACCAGCAACTTTATTTTCCAAACTGAACATTTGTGGTCATAGTCCTTATGTAACATTCTCTCTCATGAGAGGATGGGTCTGTTATTTACAATTGATGCAGGACCTTGCCAGCGCAGTCATTCTCAGGTCTGAGTCCCGTGGGACTCTTGACCACATTTTATTGTCTCAGGTTCAAGTCTACCTCAACCTTGAGGGCCAGGTCCCCACATTTATATCCACCAGGAACAGAGGAACCCAGATATACCCCCTGGCACTGAGTTCCATTCTCATCGTCTCTGACAACTTGCAGGGTTATGATGGTTGGTCTTCTGAAATAGATAAAGCTTCTCAAAGGTTATCATAATTAATGATCTGCAGCATTTTCTGGGAAGGATGTATAGTAACTGATAAATTACATTTCACCAGGGACATTTGTTGAATCAAGAGACAGTGCCAACAAGCCTATTCTTTACCCAACATTTGAAATTGTTCTGAAGGAGAACAAGAGTTTGTGGCCTGTTGTCGTGTTGGAAAACCAAGGTTTGCTGTATTGTGCATTACCACTGATACAGCAGGAAGTGGTGACACAGAAAGATAAAGCAGATATTACACTTGCTGACCTGTAAGTAGATAGCATTTTGTATAGTCTTATTTGAAAGTGTGTTAATTGTAAAAAGAAGAATTCATGATTCAAATACTGTATATGGCAATTGTTTGAGATCTTCATGCTCTTTTTTGCATCATAAATCTGAGTTATTACCTTTGCAAGTGAGCAAAATATTGATAGCAGGAAAAATAGCTGGTTCCAACAACTTATAACTGGAGATAGAAATCATGTTTCTGTGAACAGGCCTGGTGTCTCACTGGCAGTAGAAGCCCTCAATGGACTAGTCCAGTGTGCTCCGCTAACTTCCAGTATGACTTCCTTGGTAAGTCACAGCCACTCATTGACAGACGACATTCCAAAATAACTTAATCCAATTGTTGCAGCACAGTGGTTGGCATTCTTGTTTCATATTTGGCAGGTCTCAGTTTCAAATCACTATCCAGTATGAGCATTCTGACTGAAGTTTCTCATGGTTTTCTTTCAGTCCAGTCCATTCAGACGTATGCTAGGATATGATAATCTGTTAACATATGTCTTGATCACTTCCTTCTATATGCCTCTCAATTTTCCATCAGTAACCATCCTGTCATTTCCTGTTTGACACAAGAGCCTGTGGAGTTTTCATAGCATTGTAAAATAAACAAAAATTAAAGAGGTACCTGAAATATGCTTATTCAATAAAATTTGGATATAATTTTTGTAGCAATTGCAAATACTGTATTGAATAAACAGAAAATGTTGCTTTTTACAGAATACAGCACTGACCATGCAGGTTCACCAGTTTGTGAACACATGTATGTCTTTTGGTCGTGTCACATGCTCAAATCCATTTCTTGTGTCACAGCTTATCAACCCCTCTGGCAAAGGGAAGGCCAAGGTATGTGTTGTTTGTTATTATCCCAGTCATCCTTCCCACTATTATGACCAGTTGACTGGTTGCAAATAATACAAATCTGTATCTTCTCATATTCTTAGAATGGGTGTCTTCTTCATCTATGCTGAGGCTTTATAAATTTTGGGTTTCAATTAGAACTAATTATTTCAGCACATTCATTCCAGTTTACTGTGTAATGTTTAAAACAACTGTTATTGGTGAAATTTATAATTCTGTATTTATTTCAGTTTCTTGTTTGATTAAAAGGGCAGTATCCTGTTGTCTCCCTCATGAAAAACATTACATATTATGTTACTTTTCTGTTTTTAGTCCTGATGGTTCATTCATTGGCACAACAGGATAATGTAAAACCAACATTTTTCATCTGATGAAATGTCAGTTTCTGTGAAATTTTTGTAATTTTTAAATATACTTAAATGATATTTAAGGGTAATTCTGTGTTGGTCAATTCCAGATTTAAAATATAATAATTTCCATAAAGGTAAAGTTATCCCAGTACTTAATTATTTAATTAATTAAGCATTACAGCCTGAAGATATATGGAGAAGTGAAGGTGTAACTGCACAATTCAAAACCTTGGCCTTAGATGTAGGTGAGCAGTCAACTTCACGTCCCTGTCACTTTACTACTGGGGATTTAGACCCAGGTACTCATTGTATAGGAGGCTTTGTGAGCCCCAAAGTCAGTTTGGATGCTATGAAGGAGAGAAATTGAACCCCAGTTCCTTGATCATTCAACCTGTAGCCCATTTGCTATGCCATCTGAGCTTCTACAAACATTTTAAAATTTATCACATTATACTACATGTCATGGATGTTATAAAATTCCCACAAAATTCCTGTATCTTTGTGCTATGAAACTTAAAATATTATTTACAGTTCAGTATTTACCTCAAAAAAAAAAAACACACACACACACAATATCCCGGTTGCCCAAAATAATCAGGTAAATGGTGAAACACTGATTTATTTACAGTTAAGAAGGTAATTAGTTATTACTGTCATATAGAGTCATTAAGCTTTCAGTGTGCTTTCAATTTCAGCAGCCATTATGGAACCCAGTACCACACAAAGCCAAGTCACAAGTTATTATTCACATCAAGGAAGAAGTGAGATGCATGCAGGTGAACACTTCTAATGTAATATTCATTTGTATTTTGTAGGCTGTATCTGACAGCTATTGGAAAGATCCTGGACTAGGTAAAAAAAAATGGTGGCTTAACTTACTCAATTTTGGCTGCTATCTCCTTCAAAATAGTCTCCTTGGGAATGTATACAGTGATCCCATTGGTATTTCCATGCTAAATACAAAGCATGCTAGTATTAAAGCTAAATATACTGCATATTTCATGCAGCCATCATATTGTTATACATTCTACAGAAAAAAAGTACTTATATAAAAGTTGCTTATTTTTCAAATATCTATTACCATACATCATTTCAGGACCCTATATTAAATTGTGCTAGTGTTGCTCCCACATCGCAAGTTCATGCATCCACCATGTTGTTATTATTGATTATAGGGAATGAATGAGGTTCGTGTGGCATCCACTGGTGTAATGTTCATAACAAATTCTGAGAAAGTTGGTTATTTAGTTCTTATAACTCAAGTAATAAGTTGACTAATGCAGCATAGTGATCTCATAAGACTACTTTCTTTAAGAAAAAGAAAGTAGAGCAAATATAGAAAAATTTAATGCATTTGTTGCGAATACATAACAGTGAATGATATCCTAAGAACATTTCACAATTCAAACTAGCAGGAAGGCAGGAGACAGGAACACCAAGAAGGGACTGAAAAAGTTACCTTCATAAAGAAGCTCAGATTATTTGTATGTACAGATGAAGTAAAGGATGCATGTCATAGCATTTCAGATATTAACTTTAGCATTCATAAAGATTCTCTTGTCTGTTGAACAGTGAAGTACATTACCATTATAGGAAGGAAAATTGTGACACAGAAGCACTATCTCAAATTTCAGTTCAATCACAATGAAGTCAGAGATGCTATGGATGTGTATGGGTCTGTAACTTGCAAATCGGAGGTTGAAGGCACAGCCCCAGAAATCTGCATCACTCTCATTCAGCCAGGAGGTAATGATCAGAACATTAATGGAGGAGGGTTGACAGTAAGTTCTGCTGTGTCCAGCATTGAATATACAGCCACCACATCACGGTTGAGGTTCCGACCATGCAATAACCAGCCACTTTGCCACTATACTCTGCCTCATCTAACCAAGCCACCAATATATGGGGAATTTAAATTAAGGGTGAGTATTTATCTCCAGCATTCCTATTGGAGGGAAATTCTGTCTTTGTCTGAAATAATGGCATAGACTTAAACCAAGAATTTTTGAGCACCCCAAGTCAATATAGAAGTTCTCTTGTAGTGTTTATGGTATCAAGTATATTCATATTGCTTCAAAAGCTGTGATTTGCTTAGACATATAAGTTATACAGAGCAGAAGTGTCAGAAATTTGACATACCAATAGAAATACTGTCACATGTTCGTGACTAGACATAAAGTTTAAATTAGTAATTTGGTTTGTTGGACTCTATGAATCATAAGTTATTATAATCCTCTCATTAATTCAGGTACTTAACAAATCACTGTAGCACACGTTGTCTCCTATGTCTTGACTAGCCATTGCCTGGTAATGGATCTCAACAATGCACTGTTTGCATCCTTACTGGCTGGCAACTGTCTTACAGCTAATTAATTCAACTGTTGACAACTGTTGACTGTCCTCATGATTCTTGGCCTCCTAGCCATGACTGTCCGCTCACTGGCTACCCCTGGCTCTCACTGGCTCAATGGTCAGTCAGCCAGCATGTCACAGTATTTATTACTGGGCTCTCTGATCAACTAATGTACTTTCTATGAGCTGCCTTCATAGTGTGAATGGGAAGGAAGTTGTATGGTAAGCAGAGATTAATTTCTGACCAAGATTATAAAATACTACACTCAAAGTCAAATTTTCATTTTCACCCAGTTTATCATCTTCAGTCGTCATTTAATCATACAGGTATATTCGTTCAAATGGTAACGCTGGTGACTGGTATTCAGGAGGTACCTGATTTAATTTTGGCTTGGACACCAAATGTCTTGACGTTTTCCCCGGTCTTTTCGGGTAAATGCTGCCATTTGGACCTGGTATTAGGCCATGACATCTCCTTCTGTAGTCCCTTTTATTTCACACCACATACTCAACCCCTTATCTCTTTTGATGCTGTGTAACCTATGCAGCTATATACTATCATTAAGTAATTTATGAACTATCTGATCATTTAATGCTTTATAACCTCTAAAACTGACAAATTAAATCACCTCTGCAGCTGAAACATAATTATTAAATAACGAATCAACTAAATATTCGATTAAGATTACTAACTTCTAGGATGTAATGCCACATAGTGTGGTAGATACATACATATAAACATTTCAGAGGAATGCCAACTGCCTTCATCATCAAGGTAGAAAAGGATGCCATACTTGTCTATGCTGAAGGTATAGGCAGCTTGTTGCTCTAAAACATTGGTACATGCATACCATTATACTTCGCATCACATCCCAGGAGACAATGTTATCATAGTCACTGCTACGAGAACCTCATACCTCATAAATACAAGGGTTGGATAAAAAGTAGTGGCAACACTGCTGTAACATGAAAGATGTGTGTCAGGTGGCACTAGCACTGTCCATAGCTGATAAGCAAAAGTTCAGTTGAAGTAGTGCAGTGAGTGGCTCTGGTTGTTTCATTGAGTTGCATTGTGCATCGTCTAGAAGTGCAGGAGCCCAGTTCAAGCACCCTAACAACATGTTCATGAAACAAGAACAACGCTCCTGGATAAAAATTGAAGTTGCATGAGGTCGTAGTGCACAAAACTGTTATCAGGGACTGCGAGAAGCATGTGGTGATTCTGCTTTGCTATATCGCACAGTGGCACGATGGGTGAAATTGTTCCATGAAGGGAGGGATGCCATTCAGGACAGCCGTCTTTCAGGACAACCCCATGTTGACAATGACACAATTCAGCTTCTTGCTTCTTTGCTGGATGTCGATCATCGATGGGCTGCGCGAGAGTTAGCTGCTGAGGTAGGCATATGTCAGAAAATCATGCTCCACATTCAGCACGATATTCTTGGATACCGCAAAATTGCAGCGCATTGGGTACCCCATACAATGTCTGAGGTGCAACAATGGCAACGTTATGAAATTGCACAGGACTTGTTGGACCAGTACCAGAGGGAAGGTGATGACTTCCTTGGAATGATCGTCACTCTGGATAAAACTTGAGCTCGCTCATACAAACCGCACTTGAAGTGACAATCAAATGAATGGAAGCATCCTGACTCTCCTTGTCCAAAGAAAGTGCGCCCTACACAGAGTAATGTGAAGGCGATGTTCACTGTGGCATATGACATTGATGGAGTGATACTGCACCACACTGTACGTCAGTGAGACAGTAAACGTTGCCTACTACTGCAATTTCCTGCATAATCATCTTCGTCCAGCACTCAGGAGAAAGCGACAACACTTGTTGGCAACAAACCCCATCATGCTTCATGACAATGCAAGGGCTCATACTGCTGATGCTGTCAAGGATCTCATTCACCGCTGGTGATGGGAGATACTGCAACATCCGCCATACTCAACCAATATGAGTCCGTGCGATTATGATCTCTTTGCCAAAATGAAAGAACCACTGCGAGGGACACGTTACAACAGAAGAGAGGAGATTATTCATGCTGTAGGGTGGTCACTACTGGACATCAACAGAAGTGGACGTGCTGATGGTGTACGACGCCTTCCACAAATTTGGCAGAAGGTGGTACACATGGGGGGCGATTATATTGAAGGAATGTAAGTGTGTTTACCTCAGATAATAAAGTCATTTTAGAACTATAGAGGTGTTGCCACTACTTTTTATCCGACCTTGTATTTCATGCTACATGACATTTATAAATGTCAGACATAATTAAATAACATATAACTCACTTACATCACTGTTTGTGATGATAATTTTCTTACCATTATACCAGCTCCATTTCCGTTATATTTGTAGCTGAACAAGAGCCTGGTGACAGTGTATCTGCAACTGCAACTTCAGGCTGGCATAAGGAACCATTTCCAGCAGCTTGAGGCACACATTCCCTTCTATGGGCTGCAGGTGTCAATTGTGAAGCCCAGTTCATCAGTTGGGTCTGTCTCGGTACAATCCGGCAGCACACTGGTGTGGAATGTGGGTAGCAAATTTCCTACCAAGTTGCTGAATGCCACACTAAGCACTGTGTGCAAACTGCGAAGGAAGATAGACAGTTCAGCTGAGCAGGAAGTTGGTGGAAAAGACATGAATGGATGGGAGCAGTTCACCAGTTCCTGTGCACTGGTAACCAGCAGTATAAAAACTTCATTAGTGTGAACCTTATGAGGACATGTTCTCAGTTTGATACATGTCTGTCCCAAAAAGCTTCAGAACTGGACTTGTTTTTGGCTATGTGACAAGCCTAGAAGTTTGGCATTGTGAGAAATTAGTGAACACTGAGCTTGCTGTTGGTCTTACAAGCTAGTTCATTCTAATTCACAAGACCATATTTCTTCCATGTCCTATGTATGGGCAAAAAAGTTGGCATATGAGATTACTGTGCTGCCCATGTTTGTCTATTTAAATTTCTGAACCAGTTAACCAATTTTCATAAAATGTGGTTTGAATGTTATGCCATTTTTATTTCTTGCAATGAGTAATAACAGCATGGTGCTCACATGAATTTATGAGGCTGGGTGACACTACTGACACCTACCTCAGGGCTCTAAAATGATGTATGGTAACAGAGCTTGGAAAAATTTGCAGTGTTTGTTCAGGTCATGTTTTTGTAAAGCTCTGAAGGCCCACCCAGCCTCCTATCCAATGGTTACTGGAGGCTCTTTCCCAGGGATAAAGCAGCCTGGGCTTGTAGCTGACCACTCACCTCCATCTAGTGCTGAGGCCAAGAATGGTGGAGCTACACCTCCACTAATAATTAAGTCTTTAAGGCATGGTGCTTAATTAATTAAGCACAGGAACAACTTCACCTTTACCATGAAGATGTATTGGAAACTGAGATATAGCTCCAAGCATATTTAACCTCAGCAGCAGATGGAGGTGAGTGGTCAGCTTCACACTCTAGTAATTTTATGCTTAGGGAAATAATTTCTGGTACCCAGTGGATAGGAGGTTGGTGTACCTTAGATCCAGTCTGGATGCTAAGGGGAAGAGAAAATTTCTTGCCTCTGCCAGGAATTGAACTGAGATTTTTCAGTCATTTAACCCATAGCCTAGTCACTATACTAACTGAGCTACATACAATGTAAAATAAGAACTTGGCAGCCATGCAAATATTTTCTTTGGGTTACAGTTTGATGGCAGTAACTAATGAACCACTGGAGCCAGGTGTGTGAAATTTAGTATTGAGACTGGCCATAAACACAACTACACATTATTTGTGAAATACTGTTTGCATACCAACCATTAAAAAAGCAGCAGTGATGCAAAACATTGAGGTTATACCTAACAAACTTGAAATATACAGAATCTGTGCTTAAGTAATGAGTTCTATACAAGGAAGGAAAGTATGCTTTTTGAATTCTGCTTAGAACCCCTCATTCTTTCTTGGCGCATAATTTAATTTTCCATGTTTCAGGTGCTATTCAAGATGGCAGACTACACATACAGTGGCACAAGAGTGGACCCACAATCCATCATGGTTTCTTCAGCACCTAAAGTTCGCTGTACAGTGAGTACGTATTATGATTTTTTTGTAGTAAAATTACAGTACCAAAATATTTTAACTTTGCTCTATTCATACTGAAATTTGGAAGCACTGGCAGAAGGCTTCTTTTGGAATCTTCCAGAGTTCAGCCATCATATTCAATTTGATGTCCTCCACTGTTGTGAAACGTGTCCCCTTGAGCCCCATTTTCAGAGTAGGGAACAGCCAGAAGTCACTCAGAGTGATATCTGGAGAGTACGGTGGTTGGGTGATGACAGGAATGCTTTTCTCAGCAAGGTATTGCTGCACAACAAGCAAATTGTGGCTTGGTGCATTATCGTGACACAGAAACCACTGTCCCTGTCACTTGTCGTGCCACTTCCTCTGAACTGCATCGTGCAACCTCTGCAGTACTTGCTCATATAAATGACCAGTAACATCCTGTCCAGGCAGTACAGACTCATGGTGCACAAAACTGTCAAAGTCAAAGAATACAATGAGCATCATTTTTTTCTTTGATTTGTGGTGGACCAAGTGGCACTGGGGCAAGTTTTCTCCGAGTACTTCAGTTTCTCCTGCCAATATTCATTCCACCAAATTCTCCATCATCATAATCACCTGGGGCAGGCCACAATAGACCAATCAGTGGCTGCTGTACCGAGTGGAACCAGTTGGACTCCACCCCTCACTAAGCGAATTAAAAAAATTATAAACATTTTTTCCTTGGATCTGACAAGGCATGATTTCTTTGGTAGGGGAGATGACACTGTATGCCACTCTGATGACTGCATCTTTGTCTCTGGATCATAGGCAAACACAAATGACTCACCACCAGTGACGATCTTTTTGAGAAACTTTTTGACTACCCATGAATGAGGGAGAAGAGGAATGCATATAGGTTATTGGTGGGAAAACGAGAAGGAAAGAGACCCTAGGAAGTCCATCGCGTAGGTGTGTGGACAATATTAAAATGGATCTTAGAGAGATAGGATGGGTGGTATGGATTGGATTGGTCTGGTTCAGGATAGGGACCAGGGGTGGGCTCTTGTGAACACGGTAATGAACCTTCAAGTTCCATAAAATGCTGGGAAATTCTTGAGTAGCTGCAGAATTGGCAGTTCCTCCAGACGGGCTCAGCTCCATGAGTAAGAAAGTAAGTAAGCAAGCATCCTGTTGCATTAACACATCATTTATTCCACATATATTTCCCTCTTAAATACAACTTCTTTGTATATTGAAATGGATTATAAGGAAGTTGTTTGTGAAGATATGACTTAGGTCTCATGTAAGGTCCAATAGTAGACATTCATTACTGTGATGACTGCTTTGGTTGTACATCAGTAGAAAATTTCATGATCAGTTTAATATTGCCTCCTGAAGGACAATGGCCATATGCTCATTATTGTGCACAAAAGTAGTTGTGCTTAGAAACAGATGTTTAGGACACAAATTACTGATTCAAATTATTTTTGTTCACAGCCACAGAATGTGTGTCCAGCCAGTACAAAATATGGAACAGTGAGGCAGAGGTGCCCAGTGTGACAGATATGCCTGTACAAGATCTGCAGAAGCTGCTGATTGAATAGTGTTTAGTGTTCCCTCCTGTTTCTATGCCAGATGTCAAGATCATTACACGAAAGTTGTAACCAACCCTTTGTCATAGTNACAGATGTTTAGGACACAAATTACTGATTCAAATTATTTTTGTTCACAGCCACAGAATGTGTGTCCAGCCAGTACAAAATATGGAACAGTGAGGCAGAGGTGCCCAGTGTGACAGATATGCCTGTACAAGATCTGCAGAAGCTGCTGATTGAATAGTGTTTAGTGTTCCCTCCTGTTTCTATGCCAGATGTCAAGATCATTACACGAAAGTTGTAACCAACCCTTTGTCATAGTGAGAGTGACATCAGCTAGTCCAAAACTCTTTGTAATGGAAAAGAAAGTCTTCAGCTAACTTCAGGGAATCTGTATGCATTTTTCAGCTAGAAGAAAGTTGATTTACCAGTTTTTTGTGGAAGTTTGCAAGGTGTATGAGGTTAGACAGGGAAATAACCTGACTGATTCTGTAAACACAAATATGTACGAGTATGTCTGAGGGGTGGACTACAATCCGGCCCCTGCACCATGACCAACAATAATCTGTAACCACAAATATACCATCACTACTAACATCTGGTGAGTGCAGTCACATTTAAAGTATTTGCCTTCCAAATATATACACATTCCAGCATCCCTTACCTTACTGGATGTCATTCTTTAGAAGCTCTTTCAACAGTTGTCATATTGCTCTGAATGTGTTCCAAGTGATTTGAAGTCAGGCTTTTTTGGGAACATAACATCACACCAGAACCATATCAAGTGAGTTCAATGCTCTTGCCTTGATATTATTTTTTAACCAACAGGTTTTTGATTGAGAATGCTGTATGAAGAGGTGCATTGTCATCACACAAAATTCACTTGTTCAGTAAGAGATTCCCTGCTCTCACATGGTCAAGAAATCCTCC
Organism: Cryptotermes secundus; assembly: GCF_002891405.2. NCBI lineage: Eukaryota > Metazoa > Arthropoda > Insecta > Blattodea > Kalotermitidae > Cryptotermes > Cryptotermes secundus. The sequence continues at coordinate 21,801 of NW_019743672.1, forward strand.
ACTTTTTTGGAACCCAAAAATTCATTAGTGTTCATAAGAGCCCACCACTGCACCCTGTCCTAAGCCAGATAGATTAACTGATGAAAAGTCATCTTCTTTCTTCTTACAATCTTTTGTATTTCTTTCCAAGCTCTTTCGTCTTTCTGTCTTCTAGAACCTGGCTAAGTCATTTGTTCTGGGTTGTCCCATAAGTCACTCATCTTTAAATTTTAATTTTAATGTCCTCTTTGGTGTCCTTGTTCCATCCTTTGTTTTCAGATGGCTAAACTATTGCAGTAATTTCTCTTCTAACTTTATTAACAAATTCTGAAATGTTCCTTATAAGCAGGAAATTATATATGTTCCCATCACAAATCTTAAAAGTCTCAATTGATTTCTTACACTGTTCTATCACTTAGTTTCAGTTACTAAAAAAGATTGTTAGAGAAAATATAAACATTTTGGATATATAACATTTCTACAATTGATAATAATTGCAAAAAGGTGTAAAGATAATTGAAGGTATTGCGTAACCTCAAAATTACAAGAATTTATCAAAATTCCTTGATTATGTATAATACAGTGTAGCACAAAGGTTAAAATAATAATGCACATACAGCAATATTTCTTCTTTTTTGAAGTGAATATCATGGGTAATGAAAATAATGAATAATAATTCAGTATTCTCATCATTATTACCATTATCCGAACCGAAGAGTTCCAAGATTTTCTTAAACTTACATGACCTTTTCTGCTCACAAAAAGCTACTAATTAGGAGCCATCCTTTGCAGGCAATGGTCCTGCTCACTATTTTCCACATGCCTGCAAGGACAGATCACTCTTATTCCACTCACAACATCCAGAATTCACTGCACATGCATATATGTGAGGATAAACATATTGACTTGTATCAAACTTGCATAGCAGACATAACACATGAAGCAATCTAATTTAGATAAAGGCAAGACTATTCTAACAACCATATCATACAGGATGGGGCGCAGAAACTTCCTTTTTTTGAAGGCGAATAAAAGAAAAATTATTGCTGATAGACAAAATTTATGTTTAGCTAATGAAAGAACATACTTTAAAGTTTTAAATCATGTAGTTTTAAACAAAATATCTTGAAGGTGGTGGCCACCATTCTCTATGCACTGATGCAACCGTTTTCTGAAGTTCCCCTCTGCATGTTCCAACACGTGCACCGCAATTTGGGCTACTTCCTGCTGAATAACATTCTTCAGCTGAAGCAGGTTTGTGGGGCGATGTTTAAAAACCTCTGCCTTGAGGTATCCCCATAAAAAAAAATCACAGGGTGTTAGATCAGGTGAGTGCACTACCCACGGGATGTCACCTCGAAGCGAGATGAGCCATCCGGGAAACTTTGCCCTCAAAACTGTCATCAAAGCTCAGGCTGTGTGGGCCTTGGCACCATCCTGTTGGAACCACACATTTCCTAGATTCATTTCTTCAAGAGCTGGTTCAAAAAAGTTTTTAATCATGTCCACATACCGCTGTGAATTGACAGTAGCTGCACGATCATCTTCTTCAAAAAAATAAGGGCTAATAATTCTAACTCTCGACAACGCACACCATACTGTCACCTTATCACTGTGAAGTGGCCTCTCATGAAGCTCTTTGGGATTGTTACCACTCCGATAGTGCACATTCTGCTTGTTGACATGTCCAGATATGTGAAAATGTGCCTCATCACTAAAGAAAGCAAGTGTGTCAGGGGGTAAAGTTTCCAATAACGTTTCGCATGCCGTTATTCGGTTCTGGAAATCACGTGGTGACAATTCTTGCACAACAACCATCTTATAGGGATGGAAATGAAGATGTTCGTGAAGAATTCGGTGCATTGAACGATTGGATATGTCTAGGGCAACTGCCTGTTTGCGAGCGGAGCGTCTTGGAGATCTCAAAATCGACTGTCGAACTGTCTCCACATTTTCTGGCATCGTAACGGTCCATTGTCGTCCTGATGATTTTTTCACCACACTCCCGGTTGTCCCAAAGTTCTCTACCCACAAAACAATCGATTTCCGGTCGGGAACTGGACCTCTGGGCTTAATTCCGAAGTGAGTATGGAACGCACGCTTCACCGCCACGTAGGAATATTTGTTCAAAAAATAGGCTTCGACAGCAAACTCACGCTGCTCACTCATCCACCTCAAGTTTCCTACTGACGGGTATTAGACAGAAACTTCCACAACTGCTGTGTTCGCAGAGCCTATCCCCGCTCTTCTGCGACCTCCCCCCTCCCTTCACAATGCAGAAGTTTCTGCACCCCACCCTGTACAAGACTGCCATGATCTGAATCCTCATGCTTAATTTTGTATGATAAACATAGATCCCTTTGTTGAAGGAATGGCTAATCGTAGTATTGCTAGTTTGCATCACACTGTAATATGATACAGATTCCCCATTCCCCTTTGTAGACATAAGAGTTAATTAGGGTTCTGGAATCTCTCACCTCCTGTTATCATTTTTGTTTATATAATATCTTCTGCCATTGCAGTTCCCAGATGGCCAGATTGCCTCATGTTTTGTGTGTTTATGATTTCTGCTGTGGCTTTAAATAAGGTCCCTGTCATGTCCATTAAAGATGACATCAGTCTGCTCAGAGTGTGAGAATACTGTTCTCAGCAATTACATGGTACATGAATTATATAACAAACTGTTCCAGCTGAAAACAAAATACAGCATTAATAAAGTTTCTGGAAATGTAGGAATTCAAAATCACTCTATGTTGAAAACCTTCTCAAATATATTTCCAAATTATTTACAAATTTTATATTTCATCTTAAACATCTTTCTGTAAATTTTCCAGCATGCAATGTACATCCACATAAGAGCTTCCTATGTCCTTATGTATATTCATTATAAATAAAATATATCAATTATAGATCAAAATGCAAGTTACTATTAAAAGTTAGAATATTTAAAATCCACAACAAGAGGAAGAGCAACCCAGTATGTGTGGCTCCAAAACCCCTACATCATGGCAACATACTGAACTCTATCAGCAGTCAGCAATTGCTTTGGTGTAACTTGTTTGAAACTGGTATTTGATATTTACAATTTTATTTTATTTAATATCTGATGCTTCTTTTCCCTTCCACGACATGTGTACACAAACACCATGTGGTATTTGAGAGCCAAGGCCATGAACACTGCAAACAAAACATCACAGTGATAAGGTAAATCAGTGTGCAGTGCTGATTATGTTCACATGCCATCTTTTAAGAATGGATCCTTAGCAATTTATACAACTCAGTTGGCAGGAAAATAATGTTCATTTCAATCTGCATATATTTTGCTTTGACAAAACAGCATTAATGATTAGTGTTAAAAATGTGTATTCATCATCTGGTATTCTAGAAACAAGGAAACTGGAACTGTTTCCATCCTCAGGTGAGGGGGGGAAGACACCTACTCAGCTGAGTCCCTTAGAAAGAGCTAAGGGACCCAACTGAGTAGGTGTCTTCCCCCCCCCCCTTACCTGAGGGTGGAAACAGATCCAGTTTCCATAACGTTGTGTTTTCTTGTTTCTAGAATACTGGATGATGGGAAAAGTCCAAAAACCCAGCAATTCTGAGTGTTATACACCACTGTCAGAACCCTTTAGAATCCTCATATTTTGTGTTATATGGCAGTTATAAAACATCAAAGTATCTGAGATCATTATTTAGGTTTAATATGCAAATGAACAAAATCTTTTGGGAACTGGATGCCTCCAGTTTAGATGTCCCCTGAAGGTTGAAGCAGCGCCAGTTTCTGAAATATTATGTTCTTTCCAGAATACTAGATGATGGTCCAAGTGCAGAAACCTATCAATAGTAAGCATAATATATATATAGTTACTAGAACTCTTTATGAGAAAAATAGTTTGGGAGGGACATAAAAACAGTATTGCACAATAAAAGGGCAAGATGTCATGATGTAAAACATGTTCTCCCATACAAGTTACACCACAATATAGCACTGCCTATAGCATGAGCACTGTGGATTGCATTAGACAGATGCAACAGTTTTCTGTAGGCAACTTATGTTTCATCCATATGGTCATTATAAATTGATGGGCCTACATCTGTTCACCTAATAATTGCGTCCCACACTTCCTAAACCATGTCATACAAGAGCATGGACTACCATGATTTGAAATCCTTGGAAACCATTAATAAAGCAGGGAAATAAGCACTGGAGGAACGGAGGTCTCCAGAATGGAAGTGATATTTTTGTTGGTGAGGGTTCAATATTAAGGAAGCAGAACACATTGTTGCATCATTCTCTTGGTGTGATTTGTTGCTGTTGCTGTTGCTGTTGCTGTTGCTGTTCTTGCTTGTCCGAGATTGCATCCAATTGAGACAATGTCCTCAGAGCTTCTGCACGCTGATGAGGTGCTAGATGCTGAACAATTTCAACAACTGCATCCAGTGCCACATCTGGACATTCCTGCAACACAACCAAAAAGAATGGATAAATTTTGCTTTACTTAATAATGATGTGTCAGTAGCATTTGGTATGTTATATCAAATGAAAAATAGCACAATGATTATAAGAAACAGAGCTAAGAGGATGAGTTTGACAGAAAAAGTAAAAAAGTAAAGTAAAGCTATCCCTGTACCAGGCCGTGAAGGCCCAAAGGGTTGTGAGACGTTGAGGGTCCCACATTATCTAGACAATCGGCTCAAAGATGGCGGTAAGGTTGTCAGCCTTACGCACCGGCCGCGCTTTACTCCCCAGGAAAGTTATTTAATTAATTCCTGGTACTCATTTCTGTTAGAGGCTGAGTCGACCCCAGGGCCATAACGTGGCTGGAAGGATTAGGTCAATTGAAAAAATCAAATGACCTCATCGGGACTTTAACCCGTGACCTTCTGTCTTGTAGCATAGCCCCTCAACCAACTATGCTACCTTCACAGAAACGGTATGAAAATAATATCTGTGCTGAGCTATACACAAATTTGAGGCTACCAACCTAAAGCTTGATGAAAGGTAGGAACAATAATCTGGTTGCAGTAATTTGAATACATTGAAAAATTACTTCAACCAGATGTTAAATGTACATTGTATCAATGATTATAGGCAGGCCAAAATGAATGCAGCTCTGCCATTAGTATGCAAGTCTAGTTCCCTATGAGACTGAAATTTCTATTTAAATTACAAGGGAAAAACTGATCAAATTTTTGTAGAAGCGTTTCAAACAGGAGTTAAACAATGTGTTCTAAGATCCACTACTTTTATTCTATTTTAGAATTGAAAATTTTCCATAACAGTGGGAAGACTCTGTTACTGTACCTACTTGTAACAAGATTTGAATGATGCAATCCATACCCAAGTGCACACAGTCTCCACAAAAATTCTTTTCACAGTGACATTTTGAAGTCACACTGAAGTGAATGTATATTTCCTAAAAGTGCTGAAATTTTTGGTTAACATTATTACTATTATTATTATTATTATTATTATTATTATTATTATTATTATTATTATTATTGTAATGTTTATTGTGTTTCTGAACAGTTATGATATCACGGTCAGTAGCAACTTAAGTTCTTGATGGCAGATTGTTTTTGTCCATTACTACACGTATTTCACTATACAACCCTGCACTGTCTTCTTCCTGCATCTTGCATTGCATACAGGATAGCCATTATGGACTGCCGTACTTGTGAATCAGTCTTGTCCCATCTTACTTTGGTAACTCAGAAGTAAAGTGGGTGAGGGGAAAAAATAAAAATCCCATAGGAAGAGTTTTAAGTGTTTAGTTATTGTTAGAAATTATGATAACTATGTAGGACTCGTTACAAATGTCAATGAAATCAAAGCAAAGCTGAAAAGTGTTGAATATATTTTGATGGAATAGGGACAAGCATAAACATAAAGCATGGAAGTAATTTCCTGAAATATAAGATGCATGTGCTAAGGAGAAAACTGATGTTGTTCAGTGCATAAAATGCCTGTTCACTGGAAGTTACTCTGCCATAAAAACTGAAAGTTTGTATTTAAATCTCCATTCTTGTAAATTCAATTCCGGTCAGATTAACATTGAGGAATATTTATATCCATCAACTTTGTGTGTACCACACCGAATGAGAGACAAAGTGACTGCAGCATGTATATCTCATGGTGTTGCATGGACATTAGACTTTTTGATGCTCTGGCTGATTCTGGTTTCATAGACTATTGCCAATCCTTAATAAAAATTGGTCATTTCATGGGAATCTGGATGTTACAGATTTGTTACCACATCCTACCACAATATGCAAAAGGAAACTGAAAATCTGTGCACACTACTCATCCCAGTATCCAGTCATCAACTGACTTACAACACTGAAATGCATATATAGACTGACATATATGGACTAATCACTACGTACACATATCCGCCCACCTATTATCTCTAGTTTAACACAACTTTTAACCAGTGCAAGAAAATTAATAACACCCAGATAATATATATATGAGATCTGAGGTTCTCAAGGCAGACTATGAAGTATATTGTAATGGATTTGCTCAAACCAGGCAACGGTTTTGTAAACACATTCCAACATGCAACAGCGGAAACTGTCTCAGTCGGCGATTGTTACAGCTGGTTGCTAGGCAGCAGTCAGCACACCAATGAACTCGCTGGATATCAGTCATGTGACTTGTGTTTTCTGTGTGGTCCATGCAGAGCTTGTATAACAAGGACCTGTTATAGCTTAGATTAATGCAGTGCAGTTGAGAGTACAAGGACAAGAATGAAGCATGTCCTTAATGAATTGTGAAGAGTAGGTGAGTACAGATTAGGACACAGGAGTGACTGAAGATGAAATAACAAGAACATTTCATAGTGATTTGAAGTAACAGTTTCTGTGTTGAGATCCACTGCCGGGAGATGACTAGCGAAAACCGAGAATCCTTGTGTATGTGAGATGGTGAACTGGAAAGTGTGTCACTGCACTGACTGTAATTAAGAGAGACTGTAACTCAAGTAACTCAACTCTAGAACCCATTATTTTCATCATGCATACTCCCCCTACGCATGACAATAATATGCTCTTGGATGTGACGCCGTGAAATCTTGTAGAAGTTCGGCAAATCTTGTAGAAGTTCGGCAATGCCTCCATCCTCAGATTTGAAAAGTATACCAAGAAACAAGAAAGTTGCTTTCTTGGCTTATTCTTTGACCCTGAAGATGGAGGCAGTACATAACTCTAAGACACTGATGAACTTCTACCAGAGTACACAGCATCATGTCCAGAAGACAGTATTTTCATGATTTAGAGGTGTGACTAGTGATAGGGTATGGACTGGATATTGGATTTACTGACCACTTGAAATTACACTTCACAGATCACTGACACATACAGACTGGCATCCTCAGTCTCTTACAATCTCCACTAGTCATTTCCTGGCAACAGCTTTTACCAAGGGAGATTCTTCAGCTTCCCACAGTCCTCTTGTCACAGCTACCCACACAGAACTTGTGTTCACTGCCAACTCAACTGACTGGGTTCCAGGCTGGGGGCCATTTCACGCCAGCCTCCCACTCTTGTCTTCACAGGCTGACTTTCAACTGACAATTGAACTCTCTCACTCACCATCCAGCTACTTCACGTCACTTCAGTCAAATGAACTCCTGACAACTGACTGCAGCTTCATTGATGTCTTCGTTATACAGAATGGGGCACAGAAACTTCCTTTTTGTGAAGGGAGGGGAGGTCGCAGAAAAGTGGGGATAGGCTCGGTGAACGCAGCCCAAGCTTCAATGACAGTTTTGAGGGCAAAGTTCCCCGGACGGCTCATCTCGCTTCGAGGTGACATCCTGTGGGCAGCGCACTCACCTGATCTAACGCCCTGTGATATTTTTTATGGGAATACCTCAAGGCAGAGGTTTTTAAACATCGCCCCACAAACCTGCTTCAGCTGAAGAATGTTATTCAGCAGGAAGTAGCCCAAATTCCGGTGCACATGTTGGAATGTGTAGAGGGGAACTTCAGAAAATGGTTGCATCAGTGCATAGAGAACGGTGGCCACCACCTTCAAGATATTTTGTTTAAACCTACATGATTTAAAACTTTAAAGTATGTTCTTTCATTAGTTAAACATAAATTTTGTCTATCAGCAATAATTTTTCTTTTATTTGCCTTCAAAAAAAGGAAGTTTCTGCGCCCTACCCTGTATAACCTCAGGGTGGACCAAATGGAAAATACAGCCTCCAATAATCCTTCTATCGTTTTCATGGATGGTTGCCTAGTGATAGACTGGATATTGTTTCTGTGGGAACCTGTCTACTGACCACTGCTTAGGGACAGGTGTTTGTTTATCCACCTGTTGCACAGCAGTGGCTGTACTTGTCAATTTCAAGGTCTCTGCCCAGCAACAGACCTATATGCCACAGTATTCTTGAGATACTGCTCTTATTAAGAGGGTTCTTTGTTATTGCAGCAAGGCATATACTCAAATTGTAAATGAAGGTGACAGTTGTCAAATATGAAGAGCAGCTGTGAATTCAACGAGTAAACGGTTGTGGAAAACTGACTAGCGGTGATCCTCCAGCTTGAGGGTTGAACACAGGGATAACAAACCCTCACTATAAAAGTTAGCATGGTATGAAATACTACATAAGGCCTTGGATTTTTGATGGCTTCTCTGGAATTTGACTGGATTTATCTGGTTCAGAATAGAGACCAGTGGTAGGGTCTAGTGAATACAATAACACACCTTTGGGTTTCATAAAAGGTGGAGAATTACTTGATTAAGTGAGCAACTATTAGCTTCTCATGAAGGACTTTGCTTCATGGAGTTAGATACCACAACCAGATCAACAACCCTCATATTAAGCCACAAAAACAGCGAAGTCTACAGTGTAGACATTAACTATTTTAATTAATAATATAACTAATCAAAACCAGTTATCAGATTCAGGATGCTTCAAATTTTATTACAATACTGGCATTCCTATTTTTCTGTGTAGCTAAATGTTTGTATACACATACAGTAACTGAAGTTATTTATATATTTTAGAGTATTCACATCAAAATGTTATTTAAAACTGAATATGACAAATTCTTTTCTTTGTAAATATAAATTTCTGCTGTAAGGTGATGATATTGTTATGTGAGATTTATGACTGATAATTAGATGGAAATTATCAACTATAGCAGTAACTGTAACATACCTCAAGACTAGATTTGATCTGCTGGATAATAGCATCTTTCTTGACACAATGGAGGTTATTGGCCACCACAGAACGAGTTCGCTCTTCTGAAAGCTGCGTGAGCAGCCAAGCAACCACTGCCTCATTGTTTTCCCATAGGTATGCCTGTTCACCAACAGAAATACTCACAATGAATCTATGGATTAAGGGGCTGATGAAGAGGGATGCAGTTTCACTATAAGGAAACAAGAGTAGAAATAGAACACTCCAATATGGAATAAACATATTTTCCAAATGCATTATTTTCAGTTTTACATATTTCATTAATTTTCATGTTCAGTTATTGCTGACAGACTTTTGTAGTCATATAATAAAATTTCTTTCTATCTAAAATCATTATATGCATAATCTGACTGACATACTACCATACTCAACAAGTTTGTGGACTGGCCACAAAGTGGTGTTGTAGTGCACTATGGCAGATAGGTTGAGGCACGATATGATGCCCTGAAGGTTCATCTCTCATCACAGCAAGAGGCCATTGTGTGCAAACAGTGTAAGCAGTGTAAGCAGAACTATGGCCTCTATTGTGAACTGCAGTTAAACGCCAGTGGCAGAAATAAAAAATGTGGCAGTTTGAACAACAGGCAAACATTAAGTTCTGCCAAAAATGAGGCAACATGACAAACTGGCTGTTGCTACACGACAATGCCCCTGCACATCGCTCTGTTCTTGTCCAAGAGGAACTGCCAAAGCAACAGGTCACCATTTTGCCACACCCTCCGTATTCACCTGATCTCGTACCCTGTGATTTCTGTTTCACCGCTTGAAAGCAAAGCTACGTGGTCATAGATTTCAGTCGTCCGAGGAGGTCGTCAACGCCACAAGAGATGCCTTAAGGGAATTTCCTGCCAATATATTTCAGCAATGTTTTTGGCAGCTGTATCAACGTTGGCAGACTTGCATAGCAGCCAATGGTGACTATTTTGAGGGCCGATGTGGATCTGTGTAAGTGTATGTGAATACCTTGCAATATGATGCGATAAAACCACAGTCCATGAACTTCATGACTGTACCACATATATCTTTTATAGACCAAATGGTAATAGGGCTGCTGACACAAAAATGAAGTAGACTGGTTATGATTATAATAAAATTGATTAAAATATATACAATATATATCAATTAATTCTATTTATCTTGTTACGCTACTTGTTTTTGTCCATGGACCATAGGTTATGTGTCACTAGTGTCACTCCCATCTCCTGAGTTTGTGCATAGGAATATTCTTATTAGTCGTCATAGGAAATGAAAAAATTTAGAGGTTGGGTGTCTTTGAATGGCTTGTCCATGCCAGATTATGTGAAAATCTGTCAACTAGTTCAGAAATAGAAATGGATATGTACAGATATTACAGTGATCTCATAAACCTAATTTCTGTTCTCAAAGACTGTGAACATTTTTAAGTTGCATTAAAGACAGGGGTGAATGAGTGAGTCAAACAGACTTACCACTGTTGTACCCTTGTCTTCCACAAACCACCTTCTCAACATGGCTTCAGCCTGTCCTACACTTAAGTTAGGTTGGATGTTCAGCATCTGGCTCTTGATTTGATTCTCCAGAAGCAGCCTCCTTAATCTCCAGTAGAGGATACAGCGTGACTTGCGCCAAGGAACCACGTCCTGCACACACATTACTTCATCATCACACATTCTTAAAAAAAACCCTTAAGATAAGTTAAGAAAACCTGACTTGATGAAACAAAACCATACATAACCTGACCAGGAAGGAACACTGAAGAAGAAAACATATCCACAGGACAGTGATGTATGGAAGGCCCAAATAATATTGTGCACTTTAACTAAAAATCATGCTTTGAAAAAATTATCTTATCTTTTTGTTAGTATATGTCTGCAGCTTTCCTCTGAAAATAGCATACGATGGGGTACCCAAAAGAAACCGAACTAATTTTTTTGTGGGCAGAGCTTTTGTAGTACCGTGTTTTGTCGCTATAAGTGCATAGAGCTAACATTCCTGAGTCGATAAGCCGACTACCATTGCTTCAGAAGTTAAGGACTAGTTTCGGCAGAGTTTATAGTGACAACTGTTTTGTGTGATCGTCGTTTTTGCAATGGCTGATTTTCGTGAACAGCGTGCAGCGGTGAAATTCTGCTTTTTGCTTGGGAAAAGTGGAAGTTTTCCCGTTTCAAAAATGGTGAAATGTCAATTGATGACAAACCTCGTTCTGGTCGTCCTTCCACGGCCCGAACACATGAAAATGTTGAAAAAATTCGTGAAATCATCAAGGAAGATCGACGACGGACCATTGAAGAAATTGTGGAGCTGTCGGGAGTAACTTGGAGCTCAGCGGCCAGATTTGTGGCAGTCGGGTGACTGGTTTTTCCATCATGACAATGCCCCTGCTCACACAGCCTTGTCTGTACGACAATTCTTGACCAAAAATGGTATGACCCCTGTTCCTCACTCTCCATACTCACCCGACCTTGCCCTGTGCAACTTTTTTTTGTTTCCTCGAATGAAAAGAGACATGAAAGGAAAAAACGACAGAGGTGCTGTCAAGCATCTCAAACGATGAATTTAGACAATGTTTTGAAAAATGGAATAAAAGACTAGACAAGTGTATTAGTGTAAGTGGAGAGTACTTTGAAGGGGACTGGAGGTTTGTGCTTAAAATCTGAATAAATAAGTTTAAAAAAAAATAAGTTCAGTTTCTTTTGGGTACCCCCTCGTATGTACCAAAATTTAGGATCCTTAGATACCAGTACTGCAGTATAATGTAAAGATAAAAGACGATATTTCCTATGCCTATAGATCACACCATGAATGTGCATACCAAGGAGATAGAGATTGCACATTCTTAACCTCAGCAATACATGGAGGTAAGTGATTTAGTTCCATGTTGCAGATACCCTCACATCTAAAACAAGCACTTTTGATAGGTCACTGTATGGGCTGTAGAGCCATTTTAGATGTGGTAATACCTCCACCATCCTGCAGCCAGTCACTTTACTCCGCACACTACCAAAGTTCTGGTAATACTCAAACAATCTAATGTAAATTTGGAAGAGTCTATACAGAGCGTTTCACGACTTTAGGGCATAACTGCATGAGGTGATTTCCTAGGTCTTTGTGATCAAAAAAGTTCATATAAACATGTGTCCGATTTTGGATGGTTACGGAGTTATGACCGTTTTTTCATTCCCTTACACGCCCTCGTGTGAACCGCGTCTATCATCTGGCGGGTCGCTATTTTTAGCCAGCTACAGACAAGAGCGTTCTCGTTATCACGACGCTTGAGAGGTACCTAAGGCGTGGTGGGTTGGTATGTCCGACCACGGCTAGTGTGGCGGCTACTGGTGTTCAGAACAGTTCTCATCTCGGTGCATCTGTTACATTCATGATGCCATTTACATTTTCATTTGAGGAGTATGCAGATATGATTTATGTGTACGGGTTTTGTGACAGTAACTCAGTTCTTGCCATAGATGAATATCAGCAATGATTTCCGAATCGTAGAATACCGAACCGGAGAGTGTTTACTGGAGTTTACCAGGCATTGCAAGATACCAGTAGACTTCCCGGCATTCATATTGCAGCCAAGCATGGTGTTAATAAAGGCGTCAACGAAGAAGGCATTGTTCGTATGGTACACCGCAGTCCACGTACGAGTACATGAAGAATTGCCAGCCAGGTCTCCAGACTTAAGCCACTGGATTACTGTGTGTGGAGATGGATGAAAGAACTGGTTTACAATGTGAAGGTGGCAATGCGAGATGCTTTGCTCGGTTGCATTCTGGACGTTGCTGACCACATAAGGAACAGTCAGCTGAAGCTGCTACATGCTACCCACACGGTTCACAACTGAGCGGCAGCCTGTGTTGCGGCCAGCAGTGGCATTTTTGAAAATCAGCTTTAAGCACCAATCAATTCAGATTAAAGGTAATTTCACGAAGTTAACTTTACATTCATACTTTAAATGTATCATGTACTATGCTGGTTTATTATTTTGTTCTGTTTATTGTCAGTAATCGTTACCTTCTATTCTGAGTTTAAAACAGTCATAACTCCATAACCGTCCAAAATCGGACACACATTTATATGAACTTTTTTGATCACGACGACCTAGAAAATCACCTCCTGCAGTTATGCCCTAAAGTCATGAAACACCCTGTATAGTACACAGCATAAAACTGCTTAACTAAATCTCCATGGAGCTAAGTCCCTCTTGAGAAGCCAACAGTTGCTCTGTTATTGAAGAATTTACAAACATTTTATGAACACCACAGATTCACTACCATTTTAACAACAGCCTGTTACTGGTCTCTGTCCCAAACCAAATGAATTCACTCTGAAATCCCACATCCTATCCATTTTAATATTATCCTCCCATTCATATCTGGGTCTTCATAGCGGTCTCTTTCCTTCTGGTTTTCCCATCAAAACTCTGTATGCATTCCTCTTCTTTCCCATGCATGCTTCACACCCTGCCCATCTCACCCTCCTTGATTTTATCATTCAAATTATATTTGGCAAAGAGTACATGCTATGAAATTCATCACTCTGCATTTTTCTCTAGCCTCTTATTATACCCTCTCTCTTGCAGTCAAATATTCTTCTCAGTCCCATGTTCCCAAAGATCCTCAGTCGATGTTCTTCTCTCAATGTCAGAGACAAAGTCTCATACCCATAAAAAACTAAAGCCAAATTATAGTTTTTCATATTTTATTTAGACATTTTTACACATCAGATGAAATGACAAAAGGTTATGAACTGAACTTAATATGCTCTCAATTTGAACAAGAATGAAACTTTCATTTGTTACTGTTGTTCCCAAACATTTAACTTCAATACATTTTGAAGGATCTATTGTTGATCTTAATTTTATCATCTTTCCCTGCTTTCTGATGATGAGGTATTAGTTTTCTCTATGTTTGCTTCTAGGCGAGCCTACTTCCAAGGACCAATTTTAGTCGCTGGCTTCCCACCACAGCGGCCTGGGTTTGAGCCCAGGTCTGGTCAAGTGGGATTTGTGGTGGACAAAGTGGCACTGGGGCAGGTTTTCTCCAAGTACTTAGGTTTCCCTTCCAATCTTCATTCCACCAAATTCTCCATCATCATCATTAATCACCCGGCCAATAAGTGGCCGCAATGCCGATTGGACCCAGTTGGACTCTACCCCCACTAAACTGGATATACATACCACAATGGCACCTTTCTCCTGCATCCTCTCAGGAGTGTCGTGAAGGTCTGCAAAGTGTACTGCTACCTGGTGGTACATGGGCATGAGAAACTTTTCTCGGTCACTGATCTGCCGTTCTAGCAGTACACGCTCCTCTGGTGGGAAATTTACTGACTGCAACTTTGATTTTATTGAGATAATCACAGGGTCAATTCGGTGCATTGTCTTCACCAAGTCCTTAGTGCGGAACTTAATCTCAACAATACCTTCAGGCTCCAGCACTCCTCCCCTGATAACAGACATTGTTAACATGATACATCTAATGAATTTTGAAGTTTTTCTTACTATCATTCTTACAACATTATAAACTGAAAGTGACGCCAAAGAAGGTACCCTGAAGTCCTTAAATTCATTTTTTTGGGTATGTTACGGATATAAATAAAAAATATCATTATCTGTTCAAGACTTTCACTAGTTCTATGCATACTGTTATTAGCTTTCATTCAGAAGAACAGATCTAAGAAAAATCTGTTTAAGAACTGAGGTACATTTGCAATTTCAAAACAGTTATCAGAAAATTTGAAGGACTTCTTTAAATGCCATGAGCCAATTAGACTGGCCTGGCGTATTTTTGTTAAAACTGCTACAGCCAAAGAAGTCAGTTCAATTTTAATTACTTCCAGTAATTATGTCAACAGATGGCATCAAGTCCCATATATCAGTGTTTAGAGGAAGGAACAGGCTTTCACGCTATCTACACCTGCAGTCACATGGGAGTGATCTGTGAAAGTATTGTGGGTTTCTTTGTGCAACTGCATTTATTCCCAGACAGTCTTGGTGTTTCTAGCAGGTAGTTCTATGGCAGGCTTGGGAGTAAACAGGTAAAGCAAGCAGAATATATTTTATATAATATAAATATTTTTTAGGTCTTCACAGCAGTGACTGTTCTGACTGTATCTTCTAGACTGATATTTTATAGTCTCCCATGTAGATACCAACATTTCAGAGGAACACACTGCATCCATCTTTAGGAACTGAAGTAAACGGTAAGGATCATTTGTATTACACAGGCAGGTTGCTAGGAAGATAGTCAGATAGACCCATGTAGGGGAGAGAGGAGATGGAGCTCAGTCTGGGCCACCAAGAATGGTAAACAGGAAACAATAATTTCTGGTAAGAACTAATCGCCTACTTTCCTTTGATATGACATAACTACAAAGACTGCAAAAAAACATTTATTCCAAGAATTCCTTCCCTGTTGCATGATTGCACGTTATTGCCTAGCGATGGCCCAGGTGTTATTGACATGGAAGCATGTTTTGGTGGCTGTGTAAACATGTTTGCTGGCCATTGTCCAGCAATAGAAGATTTTTCTTGTTAAACTATTCTGGCTTTTAGTTATCATGTCACAATATCACCACAGAAGGTTTCACACAAATCAAAACAATGTGCAAGGGTTTTGCCCCTCCCCCAGTATCTTCCTCCCCTGAGTTCATTTCATTATAGTGGGAGAATGAATATTATCAATGTAAGAGACAGTACTGTACAAAACATGTGAGAAATTAGTTTAAAATGCTCTTTCTTTGGTATAGGAATAAGAATGTGAAGGACTAGGGCCTCTTATAACATGAGGAACCTGGGCTTACAGATTACTTAATGACACTGTATGAAATAAGGTTTATTTAGCACTGAATGAGATTGGAAGATAATTATGTAAAACAACACCTGCTCTCTGGGTCTGCATACATCTCCATGTGCCGAGGATTGATGGTTGTGTCCACTACAGCCCAAGCTCCTCCACGTAACTCTCCATTTGGTGGAATGTATATCAAGATTGGCTGGTTGTACTCCCGCAACCCATCCACAATGTAGGCTCCAAACTTCATTATTTGTTCATACATGTCTGCAAGAATAATTGATTACACTCTCTAATTAAACTTAAATTCTGATATTATGAAAAAAAAGTATATAAAGATTTATATGGTATAATTATGTTGCAACTTTTTAAATTTTTAATTTAATTTGCATCTAATTATTACTTCATTCAGCATATTTACCACATCATCACCATTGTCGTCACCATCACCAGTCGCTGTCATCACTGATGATGATGATGATCATAATGATTATTATTATTGTTATTGTTGTTATTATTGTTGTTATTNTATTATTATGACGACGATGACGACAATGAAAACAACACTTTCGCTCAGTGTTCTGGCATTAAAATTAATACACAGTATTTTCTACTGTTGTGTTTATTTAAAAATATTAAGATGCATCTTAAGGATTAATTTCATATTCCAGTCAATGTTTTCCAGTGTAATGTTTTCAGTTTTGGTACAGATACTTGAGTCATGGTAATGCAACTCAGTAAATAAGTGTAGCATTTAATTCCGTTGACAGATCACTTTGTTAATATACTGACAATAATCATACATACTTAATGAGCTACACAGCTCTTTTAGCATCTGGATATTCCTCAGCAAAATCAATAAAGTATCTACAAGTGCTGGTCCATTAGGAAACCTTAAACTGAGGAATATTAAATGGGCATCCCATTGTATTCAGGATTCTGACTAAAATGTAAATGTTTATGCCATAAGACACATCCTTCCTTTAAAAAGGATAACAATTATGTATGTGTGGACAGTAAATATCTGCTTTTGTTTGGCACAAAGGGCAATCCAACAGATGTAACAGTATTTTTTCTATATGAAACACAATAACCAACATAAGCAGTGGCATGAAAAGACACAGATAAGTGATAAGTTTCTTTTAATGGTTATGCCAAAGTTTGAGACTTGCCCTTCATTCCTCCTGAAAACCCTCTCCAGTTAGCAAAGATGATTAGGGGGAGACCCTCACGGCTGAAGTCTTGAATGGCTTGAGCAGTTTTGTAGGCCGAGTCTGGAAACCACACTTGACCTGCCTGTGATACAGTCTACAAACACAAATAACATTCAGGATTAATTTTATGCCAGAGGAATTGTTTGTGGGATGTCGTATGAATGAATAGACAACCACTAGTTGAACTGTCCTATAGGATCTATTGCAGCTGCACAGTATACACAGACGGATAACAATAGTGAACTGCTCGAACACTGAACTGGTATTGAAGAACGGTAGAACTAGACTCTAGACTGTCACTGTAACTCAGTGTATCTTCTTATGTAGCCTAGAATCGGACATATAGAAAACGGTTGCGTAATAGGTACTGCTATTGCCAGTTACTGTGTTTGTAAGTTCCCTAGCAACCGCTGTTTACTTGCTTCTGCCTAGCAACCGTTGTTTACTCGTTGTTGCTAAGCAATGATGCTTGCGTTGTCACACTTGCTTGAATGTGGGCAGTTCCCACATGTTCATGTTCTTCCAGTTAAAAATCAGACATAACTAAAATCTGTTTATGACATCTCATCTCATCTTGTATGTATACCATGTCTTATTAGAAGTTATTAATTAACAAGTTCTGGGCAGGACTAATGAACCAACTTCCTTTACCATGATCTACTTTATATAGATATGCCAGAATATAAAAGGAATTAATAGCCAGATTATCATCTTCTTGGACATGATGCTATGTAGTTTGGTAGGTAGGTACCAACATTTCAGAGGAACCTGCTGCCTCCATCTTGAGGCAGATTAGTTTAGAGATGTATCAGTTTGCAACATCACACACTTGTCAAACCTGAGCTCAGAGTTTTGTACTGTTATGTTTGTAATATTTTACTCATAGAACATCTAATGTAAGATATGTAGGTGTATTTATAAACTATTTCCACATCACCAATCTCTTAATCCATGGACAATGCAATGAAATATTATTATGTCATAGTTTTTACATACTTATGTACAATCAAGTATGATAAGGCAATGCTTCAAGAAGAATACCTTTGCTTCTGAGTCGAGGTTGGCAGGGTCAGCTGGCAGGTTGAGCTCTACTGTGCGAGTTTCAACAGCTATCACTCCAACAGGGATTCCACACAAACGGGCACGTCCACACACCACAGTCTGTGCCCATGGTAACATAATTTCATCCCATGATCCACGGTCAAAAAACCCACTTTCCCATTCATCTGAATTATCTGTAATATGTCAAGGATTTATAAAAGATGCCTATAAACATATAGAGACTACACTGATATCCATAAACTAATTTATTTATGTATCTAATAGTAGGTGTTCATGTTAATGGCACTTTTTTTAACCAATGTGATAACAAGAGTGGAAGATGGAGGTAGTATATTCCTCCAAAACACCAATAAACTTCTACCAGACTAGATGGCATAACATCACAGAAAATAGTACATCTTCATAGTCACAGCAGTAATAGCCTCAAATCGCACACAGTGTCACAATACAGAAGACCACAAAACGTTTTAAATGATATACAGTAGGATATCTAAATAAATAAAAATTTAATGTTCGTTTGTTCAAATTCATAAATTCCCAAACGTTCTTCACCAATTTCTTTGAAATTCTGACACACCATTACATTCGAATACGCACGTTTTCAGTGTTTCCGATTGCATTTTTAAATTGGATTTTCATAGATTTCGATTTATTTTCATTTTGATTTAATTATTTTGTGTGACATTGCGTTGGAATTGAGTTGTTTCGTTTACCATAGCGTTCATTTTGTGAGTATAGTTTATTTTTTTTCTTCTTTCATTGCTTTTCATTTAGTTTTCTTAACTGCTTTCCTTATTTTTCAGTGCAATTGGCGGTGGAATTGAGCTGTGTCGATTGATCTGCGTTTGAATTGAAATATTTTGTTGGTATTTTTATTTTTTCTTTCTTGTTTTCCGGTTTGTGTTCTTTCCTTTTTTTAATGTTTTGCAATTTTATATGTTTTTTTATAACTTTCTTTCTTCTTCTTCAGTGCAATCGATNTTCTTTCTTGTTTTCCGGTTTGTGTTCTTTCCTTTTTTAATGTTTTGCAATTTTATATGTTTTTTTATAACTTTCTTTCTTCTTCTTCAGTGCAATCGATCTGCTTTAGTTCATCCAAATAATGCCTCGCAGAAGATCAAACTTAGGTCGTCGTACTCACAGAGTGGAAGCAGTGCGACGAGTAATTGCAAATCAAACTGGGCAAAGAATGGCTCAAATACGTACCAGACTGAGCCACAGCAACATGTGGCCGGGTACAGGTAGTAAATAAATATAAATAATATAAATAAATTAATTGCCTGGCAAGAAAAGATTGCCGCAGAAACGGAAGCGATCAAAGCAAGGACGAGAGCCATGCGAGAAAATATTGGCACCAGACACAAGGAGATGGTTGTCGAAACCAAACCAGATAGAGACATGGAGACTATGGCCTGCTGAGAAACGACGGAGGTGCATCTAGAAGAAGGGACGATGGCCTGCCAAGAAATGGAGGCATGTCCAGAAGAAGATGAGCCGACCTCAGTGGACATTAAACCTGAGGTGGCAATGTGACAAGAGGTACCTGTAGAAGACGCCACAATAATGCCAGTTGGAGAACTGAGGAAATGGTGTAGGGACCAAAAACTGGCCACGGAGCACCGCCACCAGAAACTGAAGAATTTAGCACAGGAAAATTGTGAACTCCCAAAGAAATTGGCCATCGCCCGCAGAAGGACAACATGCCATGTGAAATTGGCACAGCAAGAGCAGGAAACCAACAAGATGTCCTGTCGCACAACAGTGGCACGACATATGAGACACATCTTCAGGCAGAACATGACCCACCATGCAAATGTGGCACGGAAAACACAAACCGATGGGAGGATGTCCCGTCGGGCAACAGAGTCATGACTCAAGATAGACATCCTCAGGGACACCACCCAGAAAGAGTGGACCCCACAAGAGATTGGGATTCGCCAGCAAGGGGATGACCCACCATGCTACAGTGGCACGGCTCAAAGGAATCGCCAGAAAGAACTGGGTCAGGGACAGCGTACTGAGAGGAACCGTGAAAGGACAGACATCTGGGAGGAGACGTCAGCTGCAACGGAAATGCAGCTAGGGCATAAGAAACCAAGATGCAGAGGAACTGCTACACCTGAGAAAGAAGAGAGTAACCACGATGTTCGTCGAGTTGCGGAGAAACTCGATGTTATTAAGGTATCAGTGTCCTCCAAAAGACAAAACAAGGATTGGACACTGGAGGGGTCGACCCCCTCCAAAACAGAAGAAAGGAAACGGCCCATATGGGAGGAAGCGGTAACATAGAAGTACCAGCCTCCCCCACAAGGATGAAAGGAGAATGAAAGCGAGGAATGAATGTGAGACAATTGGACCAACAAATCCTGGACCATGGCAGTGCTTGGGACGAGCACCACTGAAGAGAGGGGCGGATGCGGTAGAACAAACAGAGCAAAAAGATGCCAGCAGAACACCATAACTGAATGCAGATGTTGCCAGCAGAACACCACGGAAATGGAAGAGAGGAAGAACCTTTAGCTGTTCGGGATGAACAACCTTTAAAAGGGAGCAATGTCATATGTTTGGAATACAGAAGAGTTACTACCATGGAAACACTAGAACAGACCACTGCATAAGAAGTAACAATAGCGGCATTGTAATCCTAACAGTGAGCCACTGCGTAGAGATGAGTCTCCACGGTTACGACGAATACAGGGAGTCCCCACAGTGACAACGCAATAACAGTGGGCCATTGCCTGGGGCAAACAAACACGTTTCCTATGAGATGAAAGGTAACAAATTGTTTGAAGCATTGCATGACAACGGAAGGTTCATTGCATAGCAACCGCCAAGGTTATAATAGCCAAGCTTCGACAAGAGACGAGTTAGTATTGGGATAGCCGTCGCTGAAGACAGATGAGATCCAGCCACGGCCAAGGACAGTATAAGCATTGGATAATTGGGTCAGAAGTCAAGTGACACTGCAAGTGGTGATAATTGTAAAGTGTATAAGTGAAGAACAATAAAGATTCGCTAAATCCGACACCCATGTGGAGTTATTCGTCGCGTGACATACCCAACACATGACAATATAGTAATCATTCCAAGAGCAAGAGGATTAGAGTAGTTACTTCCTTTTTAAAAAATAAACTACATTTTATATAATTAAATTATATAATAATAAATTATAACTGTGTAATGGATAATATCATTTTAGTGACTTCAGAAATAAACTTGTGGACAATAAATGAATAAACTGAAATGAGGTTCAAGAAAAGTACAAATGAAATAACTAGGAGAAAGATAAAGTAAGGACTTAAGTAAAATCTTTACAGGAAAGAGTACATGAATCAAACACAATGGAGTACAGCCAGGTTATGTAGACTGAAAATGGCAGAACACCAGGGGCAACTTTATACATGAAAATAAAGATTAATTAATGGGATTGGAAACTAAAACATGCATCATAATTAGTATTGCACATACTTGGATTCTGTCGACCTGCTAGCATCCACCTTGGATCATATGGGGCTTTGGTAGGCATGTAGTCGATTTCTCGGTCTATAGGATCAACTGACTTTATAAAAGGCACTGGAGACAGTTTGTCCTGGGAAAAAAAAAAAAAAGCATAAATTCCCCCTATAAATTATTCAGCCAAGATATAATTATTACTGCATACAATTCATATCTTACACAGAGAAATCTAAGAAGCCATTCTGATACCAGGCCAAATGTATTTCAACATATATTCAATCATGTAGCTTGGCTGAAGGACACAAGAACTGCATACAGAATTCTGGCGAAGATAACATTGGAATCAGGTACCATAATATTAAAATGGATCTAAAGGAAACAAGTTGTGAACTAGCTCAGTATTGAATGATTAGTGGTGTAAAATCTACACGTTCTTTTACCAGAGAATTAATTAGCTATGCCAATTAAGATTCACAGGAAATTACAAGGCAAATATCCTGATATTTATAACGATTCTTTATGTAACTGAATGGTAAAAGGTAATGCTGTCCCTGTAAGAGGATGCTGAGGGCCATAGGGTTGTGAGACATCAAAGCTCCCACATTTTCTAGACAATCAGCTCACACATGGCAGTGAGGTTGTCAGCCTTACATGCTGGTTGCCCTTTACCCCCAGGAAGATTCCTGGTACCCTTTTCTGTTAGAGACTGAATTGACCCCGGGGCCATAATGTGGCTGGAAGGATTAGGCCAACTGAAAAATCCAATGACCTTATCAGGAATTGAACCCACAATCTTCCAGCTTGTAGCATAGTGCCTCAACCAACTATGCTAATGCATAGCCTTCATGTAACAGAATATGATAATAAATGCTTTATGAGGGGGTACCCAAAAGAAACTGAACTTATTTTTTTTAAACTTATTTATTCAAATTTTAAGCACAGACCTTCAATCCCCTTCAAAGTACTCTCCACTTACACTAATACACTTGTCTAGTCTTTTATTCCATTTTTCAAAACACTGTCTAAATTCATCTTCTGAGATGCTTGACAGCACCTCCGTCGTTTTTTCCTTCACCTCAGCAACATCAGCAAAACGCTTTCCTTTCATGTCTCTTTTCATTCGAGGAAACAAAAAAAAGTCGCAATGGGGCAAGGTCGGGTGAGTATGGAATGTGAGGAACAGGGGTCATACCATTTTTGGTCAAGAATTGTCATACAGACAGGGCTGTGTGAGCAGGGGCATTGTCATGATGGAAAAACCAGTCACCTGACTGCCACAAATCTGGCTGCTTCTGCCGCAAACTGTTGCGCAATCTTTTCAAAACTTCCAAGTAGAAAGCCTGGTTAACTGTCTGACCCTGCGGAACAAACTCTGAATGGACGACTTCTCTCACATCAAAAAAACAAATCAGCATTGTTTTCATGTTTGATTTCACCTGACGAGCTTTCTTGGGGCGAGGCGAACTTGAAGCCTTCCACTGGCTTGATTGTTCCTTTGATTCAGGATCGTAAGCATAGCACCAGGTTTCATCACCGGTGATAATTTTTTAAAAAAGTTTTGATCATTTCGGGACTCTTCTTTCAAAGCACAGCATGCTTCCACGCGACCTTGTTTTTGTTCAGCAGTCAGCAGTCGTGGCACGAATTTCGCAGCCACCCTATTCATTCCCAAATCTTCTGTCAAAATTCACTGAACTGAGCTCCAAGTCACTCCCAACAGCTCCACAATTTCTTCGATGGTCCGTCGTCAATCTTCCTTGATGATTTCACGAATGTTTTCAACATTTTCATGTGTTCGGGCCGTGGAAGGATGACCAGAACGAGGTTTGTCATCAATTGACATTTCACCATTTTTGAAACGGGAAAACCACTCAAACACTTGAGTTTTCCCCATAGCATCGTCCTTGTATGGTGTTTTTAACATTTCAAGAGTTTCTGTTCCACTTTTCCCGAGCAAAAAGCAGAATTTCACTGCCGCACGCTGTTCACGAAAATCAGCCGTTGCAAAAATGATGATCACACAAAACAGTTGTCACTATAAACTCTGCCAAAACTAGTCCTTACCTTCTGAAGCAACGGTAGTCGGCTTATCGACTCAGGAATGTTAGCTCTATGCGCTGATAGCGGCAAAATGCGGTACTACAAAAGCTCTGCCCACAAAAAAATTAGTTCGGTTTCTTTTGGGTACCCCATCGTATATAAATGAAGTGTGTAACATTGTTTTCATACCTTAGGAACATAAGAGAGCCACTTTAGGATAGTATAGATGCCATCTAGGTCACGAGGATCTGTTTTATGGGAAATACCATTGTTGTACATGATCTGGATGCCACCTAATTGATTGTTGGAAGCATATACCTCGCGTCCAAGTAGCTGCAATTAACATGATGTTAACAATGGAATAATTCAAGTCAACTCTTTACCTATTTAATGCCTAATCAGGAGCCCAAAGGTCAATTATAATGTAATCACAAGCAAAGAAGGAACACACACACACAAACACAAACAAAAAATAAAAGACAAATTGTGTCATTCAGACAATAATCACTATTCAATAAGTGCAGTCATACCAACCAATGTGTGGTGAGAAAATAATGTCGATGATGATGATGATCTTGATCATGATCATGAGGAGGAGGAGGAGGACAATAACTTAATTAAAAAACGAAAGAGTACTACTATGTAATCTGACAATAAAGTTCGCGAACTCATTACAGTAAAAGTGCTACATACTTCATTGCTGAATATCAGTGTGGTTGCCTTCAAAGTACTCAATTTGGGAAGCTATGTACCAATGCCAGTGCCTAGTCTACCCTTCAAAACAATTTTGGAAATGGTTTTGTGGAACAGCCTTCAGAGCTGCCATCGTATTACTCCTGATGTCATCAATGTCATCAAAATGCCTTCCTTTCAGTATTTCCTTTATCTTCAAGGACAGAAGCGGGAGCTAGATCAGGTGAATAGGGAGTGTACTCCAGTACAGTTATTTGTTTACTAGCTAAGAACTCCCTCATAGACAGTGCTATGTGAGAAGGTCCTTTGGAACAATTTTTGCACACACCTTCCTCATGACAAGATCTTCAGTTAAGATTTTCCTGACTGTTTCTCTGTCAATATCTGCTTCCTCTACTATGCTCTTGACAGTTAGCCAACGATTTCACGCATAATTTACGAACTTCTGCCACGTTTTCTTTAGTTCTTCTCATTGCTGGCCATTCTGATCTCTCTTCATCAGTGACACATTCTCTTCAATCAGAAAAAGTTTCACCCATTTGTAAACTGCCGTTTTCTTCATAGCATTATCACTGTAAACTTACACTAACATCTCTCTGATTTTGCTCACCTTCTTGCCAAGTTTAACAACAAATTTAATGTCTGTTCCAACATTCTCATGACAGCACACCAAAACACACTCGGACAATAATAGATGCCGCTCAGAAAGCGACTGCCATAGATCAACAATAACATAGCTGTGAAATGCTGATAAGCCATTATCATCAAATCATGCTGAGGTTTCTGTCCACTGCTGCCATGGCAAGCACACAGTGGCGAGTTCACAAACTTTATTGTCAGACCTCATATATCATTCACACTCACAATGAACAGTTTGAATATACTGTAATACAAATACAAAATCCTAGGCTGCCTACAATAGCTGTGAAAAGTGGAACGATATATTTTCCCTTGAAAAAATGAATCAGACCCATGCTTCAGATCTGGTATGTTAGTGCAGAAGTATCTTGAAACTGCAGTTAGAAACGTAGAATATGTTAAGGATATTACATCATACTAATCCCTTCATTAGTATGATATTACAACTGTAACTATACATGCCATCTATAGAAGATAAAGATGATGCTTTAATGAGGAATTACACTGCACATGTCATTGATCCTGTGAAAGTTTTGCCAGGAGACTTCAGTGCTAAAATTTGCAAGGAGGACACTTTCAAATAAACTATAAGTAACAAAAGTTTACATTAGTAACAATACTGAGGTGAAATAGTGAACTTGGCCAGATCAAAAAGTTTTATTCTCAAAACGCCACTTTTCTACCTTGTAATATATATATATACACACACACACACATATATATGCACATTTCAATATCCTCATGGCAATACACAATCAGGCTGACCACAATCTTGCTGGACATTACAAATAAGTGTGATAACACCCACACAATTTCTAAATGATCATCACAAAAACTGTAATTCTAGAATGACTAGTGTTTTACAGGCTTTAGAAAATGAATTTTCAAGAAACTAATAATTCCACAGAAATACAATAGTTACCCAAATACCCTGCACCTTTTAATAAGTGGCACATCCCATCTTTTAAGGAAAAACTGTAAACAAGTTTCTATGATCTTTCTGAAGTATTAAAGTATAAATTCTGAGTTATAAGTCTCCATAATACACAATGTTTTGAAATTTGAATGTGATGCTTTTCACTTGGTTCTTCTAGAGTTTCGTACTTCCCATATCAGATGTTCTGGCAGATAGATCTTATTTTTATAATACATAAATCACTTCTTGCAAAAAGAAAAAATTCAACATTCACCAACAGTTTGCATTGGAAGCTGGACACAGTGTCCTTTTGCCATTGCTAAGCCCTTTCACTGCCACATTTCAGCTGACACTGCATAACTGCACTGCCACTTCTCCCTTATAGGTTTGCAAAGTTTACTTCTGCTTTAAAATGTTTTGTTTTCTTGCACAAACAGCCCTCCAACTACAACTTTTTTGCAGCAATAACCCCTCATCTTTCTTCCATCCACAAAACAGCTTTCACTAATGTCATATTAACTACCAGGAGTGAGACTTCAAGTTTCTTGTGCTTTCAGTTTTTTGCTAACCATAACTTCATCTGTAATAGCCCTGTACTTACCAAGATATATGCATGAGGCTACTGTAAGTCATGAATCATTCAGAAACTCATTCTTACCTTATTGAGAGCAATGTAGCCTGTCAGGATAATATGTGAATTTTCTATCTGAATCACCCTTTGTCCAAGTCGAACCAGATAGGAACCAATGCCTATAGCTCGACACGTCACCATAGATATTGTCACTACTTCTTTGTATGCTTGTGATGTTTCTCCAGCAATCATACCAGCATACCGCAGGTTCTCCACACCTAGCCCATCATCCTTACCTGTAAGACATTTAAACATTTTAGTAACAGCAAAAGATGGACAGATCCTACAACAAAAAATAAATAGGATTACAAATGAGTTGCATTCATGGTTTTATGCAAATAGCCTGACACTAAATGCTGAGATAACAATAGCAATGCCATTCCACACTAGGCAAGAAAGAGATCTAGTGAAACCTCAAATGAAATTTGGCAATATGGATACTTCCTTTAAATCATAAACAAAATTCTTAAGCACACACACATTAGTGCATACATGAAATGGGATGCACATGTAAAGTCACTAATTTCCAAACTCAGTAATTTTGTTATATGGTTAAATCTCTTAAGTATGTAATCGTCACACTGCATGTAACTAAATTTGTTATCCTTCTACATATCAAATGTCATCAACATTTTCTTTGTTAATGAAACTGTCAATCCATACAAAGTTCCATATTCCTGCTCATCTGGGTCTGAAAACCATGAGCCAGCAAATAAACTGCCCATGTTCTCCTTCCAAGGAACACCACGCAATTTTGTACAAAGGAAAAATGTCCGGCTACAACCTCTTATAGAGTACAGCCATACTCAATAAATAACGCACAAGATTTCCATTTCACAGTTAATACTGGTAATAATACACACCTATGATGTCTGTGATTTTGTATCGAGGTTCTCCTTCATCATCAATAAGAATAGCATGAACAGAATTCATGGCAGACACTTTGGTGAAGTCCTCTGGTGTTAAGTACAAGTATTTGAAACCCTAAATGAAAGAGAAAAATAGGACTTTCATCACTTTTGGTAATACAACATATATAAACCTTTCTTAGCAAGGCATTCTGCTGCAAAAGGAACAAGCATAAAGAGGTTCTGTATCAGTCTGTTTTTGACCCCAAAATATTGGCACTTTCAATATTGGCATCATAGATTACACAGCAGCAGTATGCAAAAGTATGCTGAAGAAATTATACCACACTTTCAGCACCCTCAACACACTAAAGCAATGTCACCAATTTCCACTTCGGGACTAACCCCTACTGAAGTGTATCCTTGCCAGCATGGTGTCTCTATAATATTATTCATTATCAGCCATAGTCTTGCTTTACCAACTGATGTATTGTGGACTCTATGGACTCTCAGTTGTCCTACAGCTGGAGGCAATACGTTCTCTGATATGTTGGTCGACCTTCACTGGACTATGTAGCATTATATCTCAGAAGACAGATGACTTCATAGTAATTGCTGTGAGCATCTCAAACCAACACAACATTAAAACTGATTTCACAGACTCAGCTGAAGTAAATTACCTTATCAGGTTCCTCAGGATCCTCCCATGCAACCCTGAACAGCTGTTTGATCTCTTCAGCTAGTCCAATTCTTGCCCCACTGTTTGCAGCAATGTAGATTCTTGGAATTTTTAGCTTTCTTGCTAGTTCTGATGCCAGGCAGAATACGATATCTTCACGGGGCCCAAAGGAGCCAATTAGGTAGGTGATGTCATTAGCTATTACTATGATGTCACGACCAGATGGATACTCTGGTGTGTGGAGTGTAAGACGCCAGGCAATCATGCCTATCTGTGAATAGGGATTATACACAGATTAACAACAATAATCCCAATGAATATTTCTTGGAGGGAATATAAATTATACAACTAAAGTGAATGAAGGAAATTTAAAAATGAAATTATTAACTGAATAAACAAAACTGAACTTTAAATGAGGGGGAAATCTTGAACTAAGGCACACAAAATGTAGGTTCCACTGTATTTAAAACATGCACAAAGAGAAGGATGACAACATCCATTTGTTATTTTTGACAGTTGTGCCTTCTAATGTCTTGTATCAATTAAAATAGATAACAAAGCTTACCAGCTTCATTGCCAATTCATCTATTAAATTCATGTTACACAGCCTTCCTTGAGAAGGTTGTAATTATTCATCTGATAAAGAACGATTCTTCACATGAATGTTTATCACCAGTATCACAAAACCCTCCAATGGAAGCCCTTTTCAGTTAATTCAATGCAGTACATATCTTCATAGTCTAAATGTCTAAGATAACATTTCCTCCTACATTAAATTCTCACCTATGCTTATGTCTCCCTAGTAATAGATTTCTTTGGGGATGTCCAAAAATATCTGTATGACTTTCTCATGTCCCACCAATCTCATCATTCTTGATTTAAACATCTTAATAATATTAGGTGATGAGTTCACACTGTGATGCTCCTCATTATGTAATGTTCTTCCCATTTTCCTGTGATGTTAAATCTTACAGGAAATATGTCTATATCACTTATTATTATTATTACCCACCCCTTGAATATAGGTGAAGCAAGGTGAAACTCATAAGGGAAGTAGTACAGAGTAACAAAAAGAAGCCATAAAAAAATAACTTATATTCCCAACAAAACGGACCTATAAATTTTGAAATAGATGAAATCAATTTAGAAAAGTTCAACATTAAAGTAAAAAGGAAAATACAAAACATCTTTATGTTTTGCTATTTATAATTTGTTACAAAGAACAGAGGTTAAAAAAGTAAATATACCCCTACTGGTGCTAGTTTCCAAGTTCACAAGTGAGATTACACTACTTACTTACTTACTTACTTACTTACTCACTCATGGAGCTGACCCCTTCTGGAGGCCAATCCAATTCTGCAGGTACTCAAGAGATTTCAAACATTTTATGGAACCCGAAGGTTCATTACTGCGTCCACAAGAGCCCTCCACTGGTCCCTATCCTCAGCCAGATCAATCCAATCAATACCATCCAATCCTATCTCTCGAAGATCCATTTTAATATTGTCCATCCACCTATGCCTTGGTCTTCCCAGTGGTCTCCTTCCTTCTGGCTTACCTACCAATATCCTATACGCATTCCTCGCCTCCTCCATTTGTGCTACATGCCCTACCCACCCCATCCTCCTTGACTTGATCATTGTTATTATACTTGGAGAAAAGTACAAGTTATGAAGCTCCGCTTTATGTAGTTTTCTCCAACCTCCTGTCACTTCATCTCTCTTCGGTCCGAATATTCTCCTCAACACCCTGTTCTCAAACACCCTCAGTCTATATTTCTCCCTTAATGTCAGAGACCAAGTTTCACAACCATACAGAACCACAGGCAAAATTATAGTTTTGTATATTCTAATTTTTATGTTTTTGGACAGCAGACGAGAAAACAAAAGGTTCTGGACTGAATGATAGCAAGCATTACCCGAGTTCAATCTCCTCTTAATTTCCTCCTGAATCAGGTTTCGATCTGTTATCGTTGTTCCCAAATATCTGAATTGTGCCACATTTTCAAAACATCTGTTTCCTATCTTTATATCAAGATTTTGCCCTGCAATTTGGTGATGAGACAGCAATATATACTTAGTTTTCTCAGTGTTTACTTCTAGACCAACCTCTTTACTTCCATCAATTAAAGTTTGTGTGTTTTTCTTTATGGTATCTACATTATCACCGAGTAGATTCACATCATCAGCACAGGCCAACAGCTGATGTGTCCCATTTAATTTCACACTATATTAAATTAATCTTTTGCTTTAATAACTTCATATATGCACAAATAATACCAGCCAAAAGCTTATTAAGAACTACTGGTTGTATACTCCAATCAGTCTTTTGTTCCTGAAATTCTGAACAGTCATCAGATTTTCAAATATGTTGCATATAGCCATTCAAAAAAACAATATTTTACTAGAATGGCAAGTTTAACCAGATCATGTTTTACATTATAAACAAGATACCTATATGGATAACTACACTAATTCTTACAACATACGTTATTTTCTCCTGGCAGACGTTTCTGTTCAACTAGATGATCATCTCCTTCCAATACCAGTTCCACACTATCCATAACTTTTGAAGGGATTGTCAGTTGCTCTGTAATAAACAACCTGTATAGTAACAAACAGCGTTTCACTTTAATGAAGCTACATAGCACATTCCTCACTAAAATGATACAAATTTCTTGACTGAAACCCCTTAATTATCATTGGTTGTGTGTTGATTACAAGGTCAGTGAATTGAACAGTACAGCTAACTAAGCACTGCATTTTTTCAATTTAGTACAATTACTCCCAAGTTAAAACATGACTGCCAAACATGTGCACAGAAGTTATTACCTTTGTTAACCGGTTCACGGCTCTGTGCTTCACAGTAACTGGCGCATTGTCAACTGCGAGGTGCATATGAATTTTGCCAATGAATCAATATGACTGTTGACCAATAACATTCAGAAAAGTATTTATAATTCACAGATCACAGGGGGTGTTGAAAATACTGACCCCTATACATAGACAATCCTCGCACTGGCAGAAGAGGCTCTGATTTACCCTTTCAAGCTGTTCTGCAGGAATATTTGCAATTTCCTTACAAAAATTTTCTTTTAGTTCTTCTTCCATTCATGGGTTAATATTGCTAACTTCGTCATTCAAAGAAACCCAGAAGAAAAAAGATTAAGATAGGTGAACTTGCTGACCAAATACCACTGCTGATAATTCTGCCCCCAAACACACTGGACAAAGCCTGCATAGACATATGTGCAGTGTGGGCAGTAGCTGAGTCTTGCTGAAACCAGCCATACAGTCATCCTTCTTCTGTTAACTCTGGAAAGAACTGCCCAAGAATGACTTTTACATATATTCCATAAATAACTGGTTCATTAGAAAATGCAGGTCCAATAATCCTGCTTGCACTTAGAGTGCACCAGACACCAAATTTCAATGGACAGAGCAGGACTTCATGATTTAGATGTATATATTCTGTGAACTCCAGTAGTGATTACTTTGCGCTTTTATGTACCCCTGCAAGTGAAACCATGCTTCATCAGAAAAAAATGCCAATCACAGAATCTCACCTTTGATGACATAATGTAGAAACCACTGCAAAATTGAAACATGCTAGCTGGATCACACAGCTATTAGAGGTGGATTACTGATGCTTTATAGGGTCTAAGCTTCAGCAATTGAGTTACTGTTCTTGCATTAGACTTTTACACTTCAGTATTTTCAACTAGACGTTTCAGTGACTTTCAACATGTATGTCCAAGTCTGGCCCCTATGGCATCTTTCTCCTCAGTAAGCTTTTGGAGCTTATGGTTTTGTTTCTTGTCTATTAAGAGTCCTGTCGATCTACAGTTATTCATCAAATTGTGAACTGCTTGTCCTCTGCGAATCTTTCATCAAAATTTTCACAAACACTTTCTAGCAGATCTATATTTCACGTAGGTGTCATACAGAAATACACATTGCTCTAAAGCATACCGCACCATGAGGGAACACACTGCTCATTAACTGTAACTGAGAACAAATGGCTAATGAAGCTGATAATCGCTGCGCACAGTGGACAAATTGTAAACATGAACCGCAATACTCGCTGTGAGACACAATGCCATCAAGTGGTCCACAAAATTAAGGGAAGTTATCAGCCATCAGACATACTGATTCATTGGCAATATTCATATATGCCTTGCAGCCAGTGGTGCATCGGTTGCCGTGAATAATCCAACAAACGTAAGAACCTTCCTCTATAAGGAGGAAATCCAAATCCCCTATTCTCTGACAACAAACTGTTACCTTCAAATTAAAATGCCACCTGGGTGGATTTCAGAATACTGGAAGATGAAAACTTATTGAAGCCTGGACTGTAAATAGAAATACAATATTTGTATATGTTCCCCTTGGCTTTATTGGAAATGTACAGAGCCTTTCTAAACTAAGTTACATTTCTGAACAAGCATATCTCAGAAATGAATACAGCTATACATATGAAATAATATACATTGCATTCAACAATTTTCCCAGAGTATTTTCCAGTTTCATAAATGATCTATCTGGTGTTCTCACATAATGCTGACAATGTCCCAGCAATGTCCCAGTGGCAACAATTGAAACAATCCTTGATCTAAGTTTGTCAAAGAGTGGGCCAATGCATTTGGTCCTTGACGTAGCTGCGAAGGAAAAAATCTGCTAGAGTCAAAGGAGGTGAGCAAGGGAACCAGGCAATGGGCCATGCTTGATCAATCCTTGCACCAGAGAAGGTCTGCGTTGCCCTCATGTTTCACAGACACTGTAGGTTTTCTTTTCCTTGCACAGCGCAATACTGATTTAAATTTGAATTTGAACACCAAACTGAGAAAAATCTTAAATGAATGAGGTTTAACAATGAGATTATTGCCTAGGGATCATTGAAAATGAATGTTGAGACAAAACATTAAATTAAGGAATATTAAATGAGGGTTCCATTGTAGCCTGACATTCTGTCTGTTTGCTTTCTCGTTGGTGTAGAACATGATCTTACAGTTAGTCCATGGCAAGCCTAAAAATAAAAAATGTGGCCCAATCTGGGAAAGACCCTGTGTTCTAACTCTATACACAACATTAGTACATATTACCTACCTGCTGGCCACTCCTTGATGAACTCCTTCCACAGCTTCTCCGTCATTTGTCTGAACATGTCAGGGATGTCATACACATAGGTGGTACCCACACTCTGTGCCTGAAACCTCTTTTGCTGCAGATAATCTTTGGTCACATATGGTGTAGAGATAGGGAGACCATGCATAGGCCCTTGCTTATTTCCATAGGCTTCAAATTTGATCTGAAACAGTCATTCTGTTGAAAGCTAACTCTACCCTATAAACTCTTCCTTGAAAAGTTGACAATTATTCAACTGGTCAAGAGATTCTGTTTCTATGGAACCCAAAATCCATCACACTACTATCACAAAAGTGATCATATAAGCCAGAACAATAAAGTTTACATCTTCATCGCTTATTATGTCTGAAACTGATTCTGATATTATTCTTCGCATCTATGTCCAGACCTTGGATGTGTTCTTTTGTAATGGGGTTTACAAAAGTCAAATTTGCAACCCAATGTGGCTTTCTCCTGTGTGTTAAAACCATGGTGATCTTGATTTCTTCACCATTAAAATTTTAAGTGAAAGCATAAATTTCAAGCCTATCACTACAGTGTTGGACATTGCCCACTGTCATTTAATACACATTGTTTTTCCACAGTTGGCTGCACTTCTGTCTTCCAATAATCATTACCTTCATGCTAAAAGACATCTTCATTGTTTCTACACAGTCTAGTGGTTTCAACTTTGGAGTTTATAATATAATAATGATGATAGTGGAGATGGGAGATCATATCATACTCACCACACCTGTCTTAGGGTCAGTAACTTCCTTGTAAACCCAGATGTCCAGGGAGTAGCCACTATCATTTGCAAGACACAGCCTTACATTAGTCATCTTACTGTTTGGTGATGGTCTTATTGTCATCTTCAGCTCAGCTTGAAGTACCCGCAACTTCCACAGTCTAGGACCATATCGCATCACCATGTTCGTGACACTCTCTTCAATCTGTAGCATTAAATGCTCCGGATAATACTGTTTCTTCACAGTTGTGCACACATTACACCTTCTATAGTGCCAAACTGCATACTTTAAAGCTATAAAACCTACCTACATGGGTCATTTCATAAATAATGCACAGGTTGGCAACACTACAGATTAGTGACGCAAACAACAGTGAGCCTCACGTCAGTTACAGTTCAGGGCTTGAGAAAGAAGCGCGTTATTTTGTTTCATTTATAATGTACTCTGTTCTTAAATAATGTGAGTTAGAAATGGAGTCTGCACGGTTCTCGGGTATTGTGACTGTTGAAGATCAAAGGTCGTACATTAAGATCAAAACTTTACGTGGAAAAAACCCGACAGAAATCCACAGTGCTTTAAGTGAAGTTTGTGGCGAGTCAACATTGGACTGTACTACAGTTTCTCGCTGGGCTAGTCGTTTTCATGGCGGTCGTGTGAGCATAAACGATGATCCAAGGCCAAGAATGCCGAAAACATCAACAGATGAACAAAGTGTGAAACTTGTGTCAGATGCTCTTGAAGAAGATCGTCGTGCAACATGTGAGGAACTTTCTGAAACCATGGGGATTCCACCAATATCAATATTCCGAATTCTGACAAATGATTTAAAGAAGAGAAAGATTTCTGTGCAATGGGTCCCTCACTGCTTGACTGCTGAACAGAAGCAGAAACGTCTTGACATTGCAACCTTGCTGAAACAAAGATTCAACATTGAAGGTCAAGCATTCTTGTATCAACTTGTCGCTATTGATGAAACATGGGTTAGAGATTTTGAACCGGAGCTGAAATCACAGTCCACCGAGTGGAGGGGTCTATCTTCCCCATGACCAAAAAAATTTTGACGATCTCAATCAAAGGTCAAACAAATGATCTTTGCTTATGATCACCAAGGAATCTTCATGACAGAGTTCCGTGCAGGAAAAGTGTCACAGCAGTTTATTATCGTGACTTTATGCAAAATCTGCGCAGAAAAATGCACAAAAACCGACCTCAGTTGCTCGAGGCTGGGCCGATCATTCTCCATGACAACGCTCGCCCGTACATCAGGAATGTCGTAACAGAAAAGCTGCACCAATACAGTTTGGAGGTGTTGCCTCATGCTCCCTACAGACCAGACATGAGTCCACCAGACTCCGACTTACACGCAAAGTTGAAACAACCTATGCAAGGCCATCGTTTTCCCTCTCTGGAAGAGCTTTCTGCTGCAGTTACCCGAGCCATTTGACATATAAACAAAGATGGTGCCCTGGATGGAATAATAAAAAGCTTCCCACACATTGGGACTAAGTCATTGAGAAGCAGGGGGACTATATTGAAGGACTGTAGAGATATATTAAAAAAAAAAACATGGACGTAAACAAAAAATTGTGTGCATTATTTCTGAAATGACCTACGTAAATAGCAAATGACAATAGCATTAACATCAACAGAGAAGGAGGTTCACACTTATTCAAAGCATGGAATCTCACTGACAGATTATTAAGGCTCTTTTACGGTCAATAAAACCCCTTACTAATCCAAACCCCATCTATAGTCAATCTACCAAGTGACAATATCAACCCAGAGACAGATACTTGGGAAAATATACAAAAACTGGAAAGATTATGTTAAAATAGGCCAAGTACCTGGAACCCTGGGAAGGATAATGACGATGATGAACATCATCATACTACATAAAGGGCAGTTATACCTTAGCAGCATCCATGATCACAGTTGGCACAAAGTTAAGGAATATATGATTACAGTCGGTACGCTTTGCTTGAGGATGTGAAAAGGCCACTTCCAACTCATCCATAGCTTCCAAAAGCACTCGTTCTGCCTCATTTTGCAGGTACTCAAAAGATGCTTCCTTAGTTATCAGATCCGAATGACGGATAATGGACCGGACAAAAAACCGACAGTCTGTAACCTCCTGGCCCTTGGCCACCTGAAAATCAAAACAAATAAGAGATAAATATGACACTGAAAGTAATTTTTAAACTAATTAGGAATTTATATTTGTTTTATAGTTAACCCTTTAGTTCGTCAGGTTTCTTGTCATTTTCTCAGCTAAAGTGAAGTCATACGAATTCTATTTTGGTACATGTTTGTCCATTATATATTGTAACATGTTGCGCGACTGAGAACCCCCCTCCTCTCCACAGTAACGTAGCGCTCCCCGCCACTCCCCTCCGCGGTGACGTCACGCGGTGACGTAACGCGCAACGCTAACGTAACCGTAATCAACGTCCTACTGTGACGTGGCACTCATTACGCCACAGGCAAGCACTGCAGCTATATAAGTGGATGCACAGTGCGTATCGATCAGTTCGAGTTCGAGTTCCAGTGTGGCTACCGCCGAAGACATTCCGAGTTATAAAGTAACAGCCAGCCGACTACAAGTTGGAGTATAGCAGCCGTCGCGGAAAGAAGATCCGGACGTGTGTGTAATTGTGTAATTGGGAGCGTGTGATACAGTGATACCTAGCTCCCCTACTGTCAACGTGTAGACTACTGAAGACAGAGTGAACTGATTTGCGCATAGGGTTATAAGTCGTGAAACCCCGCAACAGTGTTAACAGATTAATGCGATTAGGGTTATAAAGTGTGAAACCCCGCAACTGTGTGATAATTAAGTGTAGCCGTTATTTGTAGATTGTTAAATAAACCAATTAACCATCTCTACGGCGTCTTCAGTAACGTAAGCACGTTACAATATATTATTTCATATGAAGCTCAAATTTAACTCCATTAATTTTCTCAAAAAGAAACCCATCATACGAAGAATTTGTGCATGACATAAAATACTGTGGCATTTAGACCCACTGACAGGTAATGACCACAAAATAAGCAGCTATATAATAGCCGTTGCTCTGTAAATGACTGTTGCTGGGTTATGGTTGCAACAGACATGAACACAACAATAGAAGAGCTGTTAGGAGCAGTGTTCTCTGTGCAGTTCATACCAAGGTTACATGAGGGCCAGCTGCCAGGAGACTGCATATAATAATGACTGAAGTGAAAGCCTTCAAATATTTATTAGAAACTAATCCCCATTCAAAAGTGAACAATTAAGTGCTAACATTAAACCGACCTTCCACAAAGCACTAATTAGATCAGTAATAACTTATGCCTGCAAAATGTCAAATTACACAACATGAAATTCTGTACCCCAACCTGAACACACTATACATTTCTCCAGAATGAATATAAGGCTAACATTTCCATTTCTATTTTCTAACAAAAATGGACATATTTTCACTCATTAATTTTTATGATGTGGAACTTACAACAAGCAGTACAAACAGTATTTTTACACGTTAATTTCTATCATCCATCCATGGCATTATTGCAATGTCACATGTGCGCAGAACAGCAGACCAAATGCTACATTTATGCAGTTCCATTATCCCTGAGATGAAATACAGCTACAAGACTGTAAAAGTGAGGGATTTAAAATAAACTATTATTTGTAAATTTAAATATGTAAACCAACCCCAAATTACCAGAATATTTAAAATTCCTCGCCCAAACAACAAACGTGACAGGACAATGATTACGTGGTAAGTTTGTGGACTGTGGTTTTATAGCATCATATTACAAGGTATTCACATACACTTACACAGATCCACATCAGCCCTCAAAATATTTGCTGTTGGCCACTATGCAAGTCTGCCAACATTGATATAGCTGCCGAAAACATTGCTGAAACACACTGACAGGAAATTCCCATATGGCATCTCTTGTGGCACTGACAACCTCCTCAGATGACTGCAATCTATGACCACCTAGCTTTGCTTTCAAGCAGTTAAAGAGAAAGAAATCACATGGTGCGAAATCAGGTAAGTACGGAGGGTGTGGCAAAATGGTGAACTATTGCCTTCCCAGTTCCTCTTGGACAAGAACAGAACAATGTGCAAGGGCACTGTCGTGTTGCAAGAGCCAATTCTTCCCATGCCAAAGCTTAGGACACTTACGACGAATTGAATCACATAGACGGATAAGGATCTCCTTGTACTTGTCCTTGTTTACAGTTGCTACATGTGGGATAAATTCCGCGTGAACAATTCCCAACAAGTCGAAAAATAGTTCAAGCATCACCTTGCCTTTTGACCTGTCCTGTCGCAGTTTCTTCTTTCTTGGCGATGATGACGATTTCTGGGTGGCCGATTGTCGCTTCAGTTGCGGATCATAAAGAAAATACCATGTTTCGTCTCCTGTAATCATCCGGTTGAGAAACGTCTCATCTTCATCAGCACTACTGATCAGAACACCGCAAATGGTCATGCAATCGTCATGTTGGCCTTACATCAGGACGCGTGGAACACAGTGCTCGGTAACACGCAACACGTTCAGGCCACCAATGAGAATTTTGTGGCATGTACCATGGCTTATCCCAACTGCTGCTGCGATATCTATCGATTGGGAGCAGTTGGCACGCACCAACATTGCAATTTCTTCGATCTTGTGTTCAGTTCTGACCACTTTTGGCCAACCACTATGGTCATCATCCTCCAAACTCCTCCCCTGCGCAAAACGTTGGTACCAGTTAAACACGGCATTGCAGCCCAAGGATGCTTCGCCATACACTTGCTTCATCATGTTAAATGTTTCGCTAGGGCATCTGCCTAGCTTTTGGCAGAACTTGATGTTTGCCCATTGTTCAAATGGCCACATTTTTTATTTCCACCACTCCCATTTAACTGCACTTCACAATAGAGGCCGTAGTTCTGCTTATACTGTTTGCACACAACTGCCTCTGGCCGTGACAAGAGATGAAGTGACAGGGCATCATATCATGACTCAAACTATCAGCCGTAGTGCAGTGCAATGATGCTTTGCAGCCAGTACACGAACTTAGTGACTATGGTAGTAGTTTCTTCAGGGGAATAATATATATAATAATATATGCCTGCACATAAAACATTACCTTGGCTTTGCCTAGATAAACATGCATTTTCTGGTTTGAGGTAGGCAGAGCTTCAAGATCATATGTGCGCATCCTATTGAGCTCCAGTTGGAATGCCATGGCTGGTTCAAGGTGCCTGTAGATTCGATCTTCAGTGAAGTTGTCTCGTCTTCGGTACGTGAAGAATTTTGGGAACTGGCGCCTGAAAGAAAATCACAGTTTATAAATCTTCATTCTTAGTTACACAACAATGCCATTCTTAGTGGATAGGTTACACAGTATCAAATGCTAGGGTGATTTGTGAATGATGTATTAC
Organism: Cryptotermes secundus; assembly: GCF_002891405.2. Classification (NCBI taxonomy): domain Eukaryota; kingdom Metazoa; phylum Arthropoda; class Insecta; order Blattodea; family Kalotermitidae; genus Cryptotermes; species Cryptotermes secundus. Next base: position 61,241 of record NW_019743672.1, read on the forward strand.
AAAGAATATGGAAGGAAGCAATCTTTGTTTGCTCTGAGGTATTATTCTGACTGAAGAAAACAACAAAAGAACTTCAGCTGGCTTCTGTGTCTATATTTAAACTTGGGACCTTCAAAATATGGAGTAGAAATGCCAAGCACTCAAGCGCAACATTCTAATATGTGCTTGTTTATTAATTAAGTTTATTAATTAAGTTAATTAAGTTATGATAATTTTTATATTTCTATATGTACCTTGGTGATTACAAATTCTTGTTTTATTTTGCTTCAACTGATGAACAAGTACTAAGCACTACCAAATACCTACATAAAAGCTGAATATGTGAATTATCCTGTTGTTCCAGTAATAGAAATTTATATATCACAACATAATGCCAGAGTAAGCCTTAGCACATACAAGAATCCAAAATGAAGCACTTACTATAAGGAATAATGAAGATTTTAATCAACTGAAAGGCACTTCATGAGATGAATAATTCATTACACTACAAGTGCATTTATGATCAAATCAATCAATTGTATTCACTTCGGTTATGGACAAAAATAAAGTTCAATTTGAAATACAAAAAATTACATTTCATGTACTGTCCAACATGTCTGAAGCCTTATGACATTTTCAGAGGCACCTATTTATGAGTTTTACATATCTTATACAAACACTTTAAAAAGTTTAAGTAGTTTTTAATCTCTTGTAAATTATAGTGGATTCGCGATATATAACAAACAGACTGTTTGTATTAGTGAACATACTCATAATTCATATAAATTATGATAAATTCTTTGCTCATACTAAACCTGTGTCTAAAAATCTTATAAGCAATGGAAATTAATTATTTTTACTTCCATTACAGTTCAATTTCAGTTCTCACCTCACAAGTACAGCAAATGTAACCCGCCTAATGCCCCTGTTAGCAAGTTCTTCCCGATTACTATTGCAGAAGCCCCCAAACATTCGGCTCAATGTAGAATCGTCTGTGTCTCCATTATCCTTTATACCCACACTCAAGATATAGATGGGTTCAGATTGCTGTCAAAAAGAATCACCAATAAGTAGTTACAGTGAAATCATAACTCAACAACAGTAACAGATTTAGCATATTCAAATAATACTATACTTTATAACTTTGAACAGTTCAGTATTTCTCATGATCCAACATTTCCCACTTCATCTTGATTTACATATACACTTGGAAGCAACGGGAAGTTCCACTAGTCATCTGCTAAACAATAACTGTAAAGTCTAATTGTAATGATACTGCATTTTATTATACAGAATTGGATCTCAGGTGAGATCTGTGTATAGATTTTTCTGCTTAAACTTTGAAATTTTTATGTCTACAAAACATAGAACTTTTGAATTTGAAGAATACCAGGTCCCCATGTTTTGCAATGCTTGGACTGAAAATAGTTTGGATGTCTGCAGAATTACTGATCTTCATCACATATCAAGGCCCTTTAAGGTATACACATCAACTCTCAAAAGTAATCCAGTCTGTAAAAACTGACAAGTGGGTTTAGATTTGTATGTCAAAAGAATAAATTCAGAAAGGAGTTATTTTTCAGTGACCCTGTACATCTCATTTAAATGTACAGCTTCCATTCAAAATTATATTTTTTTATAGTGTGTATATTTAAATACATATGAGGAAAGAACATCTCCACTGTTCACTAGTTCTGTCAACTACAGATTTGTATCTGCAAAAAAAATGAACAGCAAGACTCTTTAACACCAAGAACTGACTTGGAAATGCAATATGCTCCAAACTAGTGTTACCTCAGCTCACTCCTTTACTCTGTCCTTTGGAAACATCTTTCAGCTCCACTGATTTATAGTCAGTTTCATCTTGTTTCAGAATTTTATACACTTTCACTGGCCAAATTTAGTACCTTCTGCAATTCATCTGCATTTGCTCTCCCATCTCCTACAGACATGCTGATGTTAATACTTGTGCTGAGACGAGATTCACTGCCACTCTCCACTGCTTCCAGCACTTTGGGAGACACAACAGCTGGTGATGACAGGTCTTCCAATAGATCCAGCATCTCATCTGCATATTGCTCAAATTGTGAGAATGATTCAAATGCAGCCATACATCCAGTGCGTTGGCAGTTGGTAAGTGTGAGAGAGGATTCAGACAGTTCGCTTGAAGCTTCTGCTCTTCTTTTATTATGTGGAATCCTGTGTTACAGTAACTCTAGTTAGCAAACTAAGACCCAGGTATCTATATCAGAGCCATGTTTAGACAAAAACATTTACTACAAAAACAATCATAATGCAGTACTTAATCAACCCAGTTAAATTTCTGGCAGTAGAACCAAATGATTCAGCACTGCTAATACCAAAGATTGTCATTGGACACAGTCCTGAGCCAATTCCATCCATCTACCATCTGCGCAAGCCATATATTTTCCATCAGACCCATCATAAGTGCTTAACCCATATACATGATTTTTGGTCTGGTGTACAGAGGAAATGCCTAGGTGTATTAGTGTTCTGTAAGATACACCTAAAATTTGGCAGCTCAGTATAGCAACCACCTGTCAAAGACTTGATATATTTTGTAAACATGTTTCATTTTTTTAAATCATAACTAACTACTGGCAAATAATGTAAATAAATGGTGCCCCAAGATTCTGGAACCAATGTAAACCTGTGTTCAAACTGTAGTTGTGAAGACAAATGTAAAAAATAAAGGAAAAATAATAATGAAAATGTAGAATACAAGTCCTAGCCACAAGTGAAACTGGTGTGACCCATAAAATGGCTGTTCCCATTCTGAGAATGTTACTATTCACTCTTTATAGAACCAAGTTTCTTATTTGACGAGCTATGCGTTACCTATTTGGATGTGATGATGGTAGCAAGAACTGGAAATGTATGACACTGATTTCTCCAGAGAGTTCAAGCAGTTGGAGACATGTCAGTTCATATGAGATGTATGCTCGCCTGACATATACCTGAAAATAATATGGTAAAATTTATTCAGTGTAAAAACTTGTTAATACAGATAGGATGTGGATCAGACTGTAGATGCAAATGAATTGCAAGGAAAATAATTTTTAAGTGGAAATACATAATGTATTCTAATCTACAATTAGAAATTTTCAGCACGTTTCAGAATTCTTGTTGTAGTTTGCACAGTGAGTTTGGCTCTCACAATACTCATGTAACATGTACAAAATAAACATAAATAGATACCTTATGGTTTTCAAGTCCTTATAAAGAAATGCTCTTTGATAATGGGAACCTGACAGCTCAGCTCTGTTTTGCAGTATCTAAGTAGTTCTTGTTAGGTTCCCACATACAGGAGAGTCTGCTTCACCAGATATCATGCATGTGACCATTACTGCCCGTATGTTTAACAATTTGAGAATGTTTGAGAATGGTTACTCATTCTCTTTGCACCAGATATATTGCAGTTTTGAATTTCTGGCTAGATCTGAACGTGTAAGAGTAGAAACTACTAATGGAGGTGACGGGGAAAAAAGACATTAAACAAAAACAGGATACAAGGAGATATAAAGCATGTAATTATACTGTAATAAGGTATCATGGATGTGCGTTCTGTCAAGGAAGAATAGACGGGACTAGAACTCTGACCCCTCAGCCATCCAACCCCTAGCCACTCACTATACTGATTGTGCCATTCCAGATTGTGGTAAGTTAACAGACATACGGTAAAGGTAAAGTTATACTTGGGTTTAAGTAATTAACCGCCAAGTTATGAAGACACATGGGGGGGGAGTGGACATATGGTTCAACCATTCTTAACCTTAGTTACTAGATGGAGGTGAGTGGTTAGCTTCTGCCACTGTCAATTTGCCCTGCAAGCCTGTCTGAACTTTATGGAGAAGAGAAAGATCTCTTGCCTTGTTAGGAATCAAACCCAATCTCCAAGGTCATCCAGCCCATGACCTAATTGCTGCAATGACTGAGCTATCTCAGCTCCTAACAAACCTAAAGTAATATTAAAATAAAAACACTAAAGCACAGGAAAAGCTGAATATTATTGACTGAAGTGCAGTTCAGAACTGATCCATAAAGATGCAGTTAATTTACAAAAATATATATGTTATGTGCAATAAAATTAATATTTTTTAGCAGTTTTGTACTTGAATGGAAGTTGCATGAATGTAATACACAACTGATGTGTTCCTGAAATCAATAACTTTTTGATATAGGATTATAATCTTCATTACAACTCAGGTACCTTAAAACACAGTGGTTCAGCCTGTTCTGACACATTTGTGTTATATTAAGACTGCACTGCAAATCAAACCTTTAGGCAGATTAAAAAGACAAGTAAAAATTATATTGCCTGCTCACCTCAAGTGCAGCATTGCATACAGCCTTATTGGAATGATAAAAGAAGTCATGAAGGATGTCGAAGATGGATGTTTCTGACATGATAAGCTTCTGAAGATTCTCTGGATGAAAGTCATGACCATACATGTCTACTGCTGAGAGGAAGATAGATTCCATCTGGTTATGACGAAGCTCATATGCTGGTTGGTGAGCTGCTATCAGAACCTAATGCCCAACATAACAAGTATTAACATAGAATGTCTAAGCAAGTTTTATTAATATCCCTTATAATTATAAAGTCTTTTTCATACATTCGTTACATGAAGTACAGGAAATGCAAGCACATCTGTTTCACTTACCATCCACATGTTCCATCTCCCACATCATATAATGAATATTCATAGCATTTGAGCATGTAACTACATGATTTAACAATCCAGCAGCCACTGTGATTCAGTCTGTTTTGTGGTCGCAATTTTGTAGGCACATGGATGATGAAGTGTTGACAGAGAGCATAAACAACTAAATTTTTAGTTTATACAAGGGTTGGAACTTTAATAGTGGCAAAACTGCTGTAGAGACACCATGCAATGGAACCAAACAATATCGCTTATACCACACGTTAGTTACATACCTACCTTACCTCAGAGCAAATGGACTCTCCCTTCCCACATCACGCGCATGTGCAGTGACGAGAAGAACAGAGCCTCGTGTTAGCTGGCGGTCTAATGTAGTGGTGTCATGATGTTTTCGAAACAGGAACAACAGAGTTGGATAAAGCTGGAATGTGCCAGAGGCCATACAGCATGACAGTGTCATCACGGTTTTCAAAAGGCTTGCGGGGAATCTGCATTGCCTTACAGAACAGTGGCAAGGGGGATAAAAGCCTTCAGTGAGGGACACCAAAATGTGGCAGACATGTGTCGGTCAGGTTGTCCTAGTGTCAGTGAAGAAGAAGAAGTGTGTGCTCTTTCCATGTCACTGGAGAGTGATCAATGCCATACAATTTGTGAGCTGGCCCGAGACAGGATTAGCACATATGACTGTGCTTCACATTCTGAAGGAACGCCTGGGCATGAGAAAGATTGCATCATGATGGGTTCTGCATGATTTGACAGAAATGCAGAAATGGTTACGATACGACGCTGCTCATAACCACTTTGAGCACTATGAGCGTGAAGGAGAGGCTTTCTTACACTGTATCATTATGCTGGATGAGACATGGACCAAATCGTACGAGCCTCAAATGAAACGCCAATCGAGCGAATAGCATCATTATGGGTCACAACGAAAATCAAAAGTTCGTCAGAACCCCAGGAATGTGAAAGTTATGGTGATTCTCATGTACAACTGTGATGGTGTTATCCTAATGCATACCATTCCCTGACAGCAGACTGTCAATGCACAGTACTACTGTTCATTTTTGGAACACAACCTGTGACCAGCTTTGAGAAAGAAACAGTGATACTTTCTGCAGAACCCACCCATCATTTTTCAGGACAATGCTCGGTCGCATGCAGGGCAAGCTGTGGCTGATTTGTTTGATCAATGTGGCTGGGAAGTGCTGTACCATCCACCATACTCCCTGAACTTATGCCCTTGTGACTTCGACTTGATTCCTATGATAAAGGAACCACTTCATGGCATTCACTTCAGAACTGTTCCAGAGATTCTTCAGGCAGTAGACCGCTCCATTCGAACTACCAGCACAACAGGCGCTGCTAAAGGTATCCTATGACTTCCACATCGCTGGCAATGGGTCGTACACGATGCTGGCGACTACACTGAAGGACAGTAAAACTTAGAAACATTCATCTATTTTGTATAGTTGTAAATAAATAGTTGCCACTATTAAAGTTCCAACCCTCGTATGTGAATATACTTCCAGTTTACTTAACAAAGCTGTAAGTAATTCAGTATTTGTTAAATGATAATAGCGGGCCAAGAAATCATAACGGACAATATTAAGAATCTCCCTAATCAAGTTACATAGGAGGCATAACATCAGTCACCTTGAAGAGAGACGACAGGGGTTACTGACACGAACCGTATGGTTTATGTGTTTTAATTTTTAACAAAGTTTTAAAACTTTAAAACAACTTTAAATATTTCTATAACCAGAAAGGCTGCTGTGACTGATAGATGGAACATTGTGTACTTGGACATTACATGTGTATTTGATATGACAACTGTTGTGATAGTGGTTTCTTGTCTCTGAAGATGATCCAAATGGATCGAAACATGTAAGGCTAGTGAATCATCAAGTGAGAAAAATGAAATAATCACATTGGATGGACTTGTCTTTCGTAATTGGAATAGAAATGTTTTGTGGTAAAACCCTGAGACCGCTACATGTTGACCTGATTTTATGATGGTAGAAAAACTATAGCATGGGGTGCCCACATATCAGAATCTTCTCACATGAGATAGGTCGTGTAGTCATGACCTTAGTAATGTCTTACAGAGCTTGTGCTCATTATTCAGTATGTGATGTATATTAGGTTATTCTTATGACGGTATATGTATGGGCTGCTCCCTGCATTGATGCTGTTGCTATGTTGTAGTGGTTCAGTCTAGACTACTTGTCTAGACTGTCTTTTATCTACAATAAATAGGACAGTGTTTTTGGATAAAGACAGGATGATGGATAATGTCAAGAAACATAATATTTGAAGCAAAATACAATTTACGCATCCATGTAGTGTATTTTTTGTGGTTCATTTGATAATGCTGTCAGTATATAGACCAGAAAGTATTAGATGGTACAATGACAGGTGAATAATGAATTGGAAAGGATCTGGGAGAAAGAACTCATGGCCCAGATGACGTACTACCCCAGTATCTGCCTTGGGAGACCCATAAAAATCACAAAAAAGTCTCGATCATAAGTCACTATCCTGAGCAAGAATTGAACTAAGCACATCCCAGACAAATCAAAAGTATACCGACCTGCTCAGGAGATGAAGTGTAAAATGAGTTAATTAGCTTTGTGAACAATGACTCTATGCAGTAGAGCATCTGTGCTATTTCTATCAACAGCAGATTTCTACCTGCAATGACAGTCAAGTTCAATGACAAATGCAAATTGCACAGAATGCATCTCTCTATATACTCTGACCACAATTCTCTGCCATTATTCTGTTATTATTATCATCCATATGGCTATCAGGAATTGTACTTATGTGAAAGCCCAGAACACTTTCGCAGATGTCATTATGCTATTATTGGTATCCAACCAGCTCTCTTCAACCTTCCTTCTGTGAAAGCTCATAGCATTTTGGCACATATCATTACACTGTTCTTGGTACCATCCAAAGGTGTCTGGAATTTTTCTTCTGTGAAAGCTTAGAACACTTTGGTAAAATCTCAAATTGCAGAACAGAGCCTGAGATCTAACATACACTTGAAGAGTTCTACTTTCTGGGCTATACTGCTGTGTAGTTCATTGAAAGTTAACCAGTGTTTCAGAGGAACATGTCACTTAAATCTTCATGGTTAAAGAGAAAGCCATGCAAGAAATCAACAGGAAGCAGGCAGCAAGCAAAACTTTACTTGCTGCTTGGAGGTGAATGTTCCTCCAAAATGTCAGTTGACTTTCAATGGGGTAAAAGGTGAACCGTTATTTACCCGGACTGTAACCAGTCCGAAATTTCAGGAGAGGGAAAGGGGGAGGAGTTCATTCACTTGTTGTTGTGGGAAATACACGCACAATTCGAGAGCTATGCTGACTGAGTTTAACAATTACAATATATATAATAACGAAATAAATATACATTTAACAATAATGAAGGAAATAAAACATATGATATGAATACAAGAAATGATATTACAAGAAACCTAGCATGACCCACCCCGGTCATTCGAGCCAATACCTTTCTCATGGGGCACCGCCCATTTAATTTCACAAAGCAAGAAAAGAAAAAAAAATAATAATACTCACATGTGTATACGNTACATACTTGTCTGGCTCGGAGGGCTACTCTAGAATGTTCACTCCTGTTGAGGGATGTCAGCTCATTCAGAGTTGTTGCAAGTTCATCTGTAAGGCCTGGTTCATTGGACCACAGGTGATCAATTAGCATTGTGACCAACATGTTCTTCTTGGCAACCTGTGCATAACAACTGGATGTTAACTGTTTCAAAAACAAGCAACATCATAGGCAGAAATGAAGGACACAGAAATTCCTTTTACCTGAGCATGGGAGAAGATTGTTGCCGTAACTGCTGCCATGTCATCCTTATTTCTTTCTCTTATTGCTGTCACACACTTGTCATAACTACCTGTAAGCATAACATAAATTAGCAGTCTGTAGCACTGTCACTACATATATTTATTGGACATGTGTCAGAATAACTTTTCTGAGATAAGATCAAGACAAGAGTGTTCAAATATTTTGAGAATGAAGAGTTATCCCTACCAAGCCAATTTCTTTCACTGTAATCACAATTTTTATCACTTTCTCATATCCACTACACTACATCCCCGCCTTATTTCATTCATTCATTCATTGCTAAAGGAGGTGGGTTTCCCCATGCACTTAGACCAGTTACTGGTCCATTGTACATCCTCCTTAAATTTCTACTGTCTCCATACCCTACTGGTACTGGTGCCCTTTATCAGCCCCTTTCTGCCAGCAAGGTCGGCCCTCTACTGGCAGTGGTATCTGATAATTAGTCCCTTTCTGTCAGCGAGGTCGGTCCTCATCTGGCAGTGGTACCTAATACTTTACCCATTTACCGGAGGCATTGGAAACTACTTGGGCGGGAAAATGTGCCTAATTTAGCTCAGAGGTCTCCTAGAGACATGAGGTTCTTTTACGTGCCGTAAATCTACAACACAGGACCCACGGCTGGAGGACATGTTCCCTGAATTTTTTCCGCCCTTAAAAATTCCATGACCTCCTCCGGGTTTGAACCCGCGTACCTTGAGTCATGAGGTGGGAACGTTACCCCTAGACTACGGAGGCCGCTCCCCGCCTTATTTACTTACTCCTGTTGATATCACATGAAAAATTGTCATAATCATGGCATTCAAAAAACTAAATATAGAACCATGTCCTTTATCCCTGTGGGTAGAAACAGATTGAGAAACTTTAAGTGGTCAAGAAGTTGATTTATAGTAGCAGATTAGTCCAGTGAACAGTGTGCTTAAGTGCTCCTGCACTAAGCAAAAGCAGTTATCTAAAAATTCTCAGTTTAAGACTGAAAAATCAATGTCTAAATCAAATCTGAGATTATTTTGGTTCAATCTAAAAAATGTGGGCCTTTCATATGCACAGCATAATACAATGCATACAATGCTTTAATCTGTTTGTTCATTTAACAACGGTTTTCCAGCCATACAGGTTATACATCTTACAATGAAATAATGATTGTGAATGATGGATCATAAAGGGTTTATTAGGAATCAGTAAATGGCCCAAGGTGATATCTCAGAAATTGCCTAAGGGGACTAGAAAAAATTCAGATAGGATGCCAGTCTCCAGGCCAACACCTGAACTTTAGGTCTCCTGAATATGAAGCAGATGTAGTAAACACTAAAATGATCAATGGCATCAATGCAGCAATGAAAGTTAACTTTAAGGTTCTGTTTGCGTTTGAAACTGAAGTCAGCCACAAAAGAGCATGCCATGCATTTTTAATTTATAAGCACAATACTGATTATCTCGTTTCTGTTAACAGTTGAAACTATACTTCATTTGGTAAGCAAATGGGACCAGTTGTTGCTTCACAACATACCGTTTAACCACTGTTTTCACCCACTCATCAAGTAACATAAATACACTTACAGCAACACTAAAGCAACAATTAGTGGCACAGCATCAACAAAAAAATTGCTTCCATTGCAATTAAAATAACTACATGAGAATGATCATGCAAAGCATTTGTGCATTTGGTGGCTGCAGATTTATTTTGAATGCATATTTATGCATGCATAAGCTGGGATCAGTCTTGACTGGAGATATAATTTATTCAAGCATAAATATGCATTACACTTCAGTAGGTCTCCCTTTACAACCATATACACTCAACTCTCGATTATCCGGGGGCGGATAAACCAGTCTGCGGCTTAATCGGGGCTTTTTTGTGGCTTATACGTTGTTTAATATTCATTCGCTTTAGTTTCACATGGTGAGTTGTAACACTATTTTTGCACTAGTGTGAACCGAGCTCTGCATTTTTTGGTCCCGTTATGCTACCACAGTGTTCTAGGATAGGGGTTAAAGAATGCAATGATTTGTGGAAAATTTCAAAGACAGATACACTGCCCCAGTTAGTCTCTTTGTATCGATCTTCAAGTGCGTTAGCGTGTTGTGTTAAGTATTCAACAGAAACTCGTGTGAGTCTGGCTTCGAAATGTTAAGCAGTGACGAAACCGTAAGTTCAGTGGGGGTGCAGCAAGAAGAGCGGGAAGAAAGTGAGAATGAGAAAGAGGTGGACAGTGCTGCTAGTAAGAAAATATCACATGGTGCTGCTCTTAATCATTTGGAATCCTTACTAGACTATCTTGAGAGTGAAGAGAACAGTTTATTAAGTGACAAGCTAATATTACGTAGGCTTCGTACAGATATCCGTAAAAAGGAAAATGCTGCGAAAAAGCAAACGACAATATTAAATTTTCTTAAGTGTTAAGTGTGAATATTCGTAAACAGTGTTGGATGTTGCTGAACACTGTGATTGAAATAACTAATTCATGCTTCAGTGTAATGTAAAAAAAGTATTAAATAGGCCATGAGATGACATAAAAATGAGGTTGAATAAATTTAAATACAGGTAGGCCTATAGTATTATGAAGGTACAGTATTACAGTACTACTCTGAATAAAATTTGTCTTAACCGGGTTTTCAATTAATCGTGATTTCCATCCCTACCATTATCCCAGATAATCAAGAGTTGAGTGTATTTATTTATGTCATATGTATGAATTGTGTTCACTACCTTACAAAGATGCACACTTTGTGTAAATATTTAAGAAATTTATCTGCAATATATTGTTTTAGTGCTGCAGTTAGCATGTTTATATCGCCTGATGATCAAAAAGTGAGCTGAAACTCACTGGTTTAAAAGGTACACTGCAATACATAACAAACCCACTTTGTGTGATGGCAGAAAAACCATTTTATTATCAATCTAGTATTGACTGCTATGCTTTAATTAGTAGAAATGAACTAACCAAACTTACTAACTACATGGAGCAGAGTTCTTGTTGAAAAGCTAACAGTCTTTCAAATAGCTAAGAATGACCCCACTTTTCACAGAACCAGACAATTCATTGCCACGTTCACAACAGGTTCATTTTAACATTACCCTCCCACCTACATCTAGTTCTCTCAAGTTATGTCTCCTTCCCTTAAGGTTTTTCCTCCTTCATTTTATCATCCATTTAATACTATTAGCATAAATTTAGTAAATCACACAAATTTAAATCCAAAGTACTGTTATAAATAACAAACCAACCACACCCAAAACACAATCATAGCTCTGAATAAGCTATATGCATACATCCAAAAGTGTGAAATGAATTTCAGTGTAATGAAATCTGTTAAAAGAACTTGAAAATAAGCCTTATCCTCAACTACCTTAAAAATATATCTAAAAAAAAAGTTTAATTCAAGAAATTCATACTTGAAACTTTAATACAATTTGACTTTCAAGTACTTCATCTATGAAATATGTCTAAGACAGATAGAGTAAATTTATTGATCCACTTGACACTAGTGTTCAGGGAGTTACAGCACCTTGTTGGAACTGGCTCTCCACTGCATAATACTGTCGGAGGAGTTCATGGACTGCAGACTTCATGCGGCCACGAATGCCATTACGATATCGCTGCACTAGTTGTACAATGCTCTGTGTTGTTAAAAAAAAGACATCCCGGTCTGCTCTCTTCTGAAGTGTAGCAGCATGACTAGAAACAAAGAGCATGCACATGCCTACAATGTAACTAGGTTGTTTATTTAATGATGATGAGTCAAATGAGAATATTATATAGTGCTCCATGAACACAGCAAAATGAATATGTAAGATAAATAGGAAATATTATGGAATCAGCAATACTCCATTTTAAAGTATGAAATATTAGAAAATAAAAACCAAGTTATAATATTAAAAATTCAGGATAACTAGTATAATCAATAAAATCTGAGCTTTTCACAGCAGTGAAGATTCATCCTGTGGCCATCTAGGTTATGACATGGTGTCACCTGATACATTTTAGAGGAATAGTGTGTACCAGCTTTATGGAGCCCTGAAGCTAACAGGAATAAAATATGTGATTACATAATTTAATTATCAAATTTATCCATAATTTCCAGTAGAGAATATCCCACTATCTGCCAGTTGAATTGCATAGCTTCAAAATTCTGTTTACTGCCATGTTCATAAAGTACAAAAACAAACGTTTCAAACAAAATTTGTACCAATATTTACATACAACTCCATATCTTACAACTCCATAAAAATTTCACAGTGATTCAATAAATACAGATACCAAACTGAAAGCTAAGTGAAGATTTCACATGGTAGCCCTTTATTACATTCTATAAAAGTATGACCTTAAAGAATGAATATATGTATAATGCATAACAAACCAGTTAACTGCAGAGCTGTGTACAAAAGTCAATATTTCAATATTACAATATTACAATACCACTTTCCTTTCTTCTGAACATTTGAAATTTACATCTCTCTATAGAGTTATGTTAGAGTTTGAATTTGTATTGCATGCAGATATATATATACATATACAGGATGTGCCAGGAGGAATGGACCAAACTTCGGGAGGGTGTTCCTTATGTTAAAGTATGCCGATATAACCCAAAACACCTATGTCCAAAGTTGAACGGTTACGGAGATAATGGCCAGAGAAGTGTCAAACTTTGACTGGCGTTGCACACTTGTTGATTACAAAATACATATTAAAACTGGCAGGAATATGTGGATTCTGTAACGTTAATATTTTGACGTGGTCATTTAAATTCCGCGGCCGCAGCTCCTGCGGTAATATATTCAGCCGGCCATTTAAATTTTGCTCGAAAATTATTTATTCATCATTGTTCTTAAATTCTATGAGATAGGAACATGAAACTTTCACTAAAATGATCTTAAAAGGTGGTTTTATAACCTTACCTTATA
>NW_019743672.1:75333-88127 GCF_002891405.2 Cryptotermes secundus
GACCACACTTTTCTCGGGCCATTATCTCCGTAACCGTTCAACTTTGGACATAGGTGTTTTGGGTTATATCGGCATACTTTAACATAAGGAACACCCTCCCGAAGTTTGGTCCATTCCTCCTGGGACACCCTGTATATATGACAGGGGGTATGTGGTAGTGTAGTTGATTTAGGCACTGTGCTACAAGCTGGAAGGTCGCAGGATCGAATCCCGATGAGGTGGATTTTTCCAATTTACCTAATCCTTCCAGCTGCACTATGNGGAACTGCGCAAGTACAGAGGTGATGTTGCGTTCATACAATGCCATAAGTTTTCTAATTTTCTTCTCCACTGACACAGGAATGCGGCCAGATATAGAGGCAATAACTTCCTGGGGGGGGAAAAAACATTAAAATGATTAAATTAGCACAAAATAAATGTGAGCTATCCAAATATATTTACATTACCTACATTGTGTACTAACCTGTAACTCTAACAGAGGAAGGCTTGGATCCCGCAGAGAACTCATAAATTTCTCAATGACCTCCCGCAGTCTAGCTTGGTGGTATGGATCTGGAAGGCAGTAACCTAAGAAGAAGCAACTGATAATATTATATCAGTAACTGATGTACAGGTTCTTTAACACTTTAAGGCCTTTCTCTTTGAGCATAGTAGTGAGCCAAAGAACTGCATTTAAGATGGACAGCATGATTCCTACAGCTTGAAAAACGTTTGGTGCAGGGGTATAAGAATTTTATTATTTACAGTAAAAATGTACTTTGTTCAGAGCTTCTATGGTGCCTAGACTTTGGACTGGTGTTGCCATCTATGAAAGATTTTGTAATTATGTCATCACTTTTGATTTTAAACCAAGAACAAGTCTCGTGTACCATGGCATTTTACAACTACAATGAGCTATACAAGAGGGTTAACTGATGTAGCGATAAACGATGTGACTGAGATCTGAAAATGTTCATGAGTGATGATGATAACATAAGAATATGAATGGTTCTATCCCAGAATTCACATGGATGGGCTGAGGAAAAAAATGAAAAACTTCAGTCAGGGTGGCCTATTCCCTGGTCTAGATTCAAATGGGGTTACACTAAATTCAAGTAAGTCATATTACTGCAGTGGCATCAGGCACAATGTCAATACTGTAGCATGTAGAACCATTACTGGGTAACAACTGTGAAACAAATGCTGAAACAACATCCGCTGCTAGAAAACAGATTCTTAATGAGCAAATATACACAGTATACTCAGTCATTGCAAACAAACATGTTCCCATGGCAACAAGTCCAGTGCAACAATAGAAGAACTGCTGGAGGTAGCATTTTCTGCACAGTCCATGTCAAAGGGTTATCAAAGGGGCAAGTTTAGAGTTTAGTTCAATTGTAAAAGAGTGTTAAGAGGCTTAGTCAGTGCAGTTGAGAGCCAGCAAGCAATGAAGTGAGCATGGAAGCTAAAGAATCTCCAAAGATAGAAGCCATTACCAGGGAAAGACTGATGAAGACTCAAGAGACTGAAAAGGCTTAACATGTGCTGTAGAGATTTTTAAAGTGTGGAGCTCAGCAATGGCACTAAAATTGAGTGTAATCATGAGTTGTGTGTTAAAGTGGTCAATAAATCCAATCTCCAATCCAAACCCCATCCATAGTCACACTCATACACTGACAATATAATGAGAAGTTCATATGCAAACAAAACTTCACAGGCACAGAGAGGACATATAAAAGCATAGTTCCACACAGACCTAGAACTCATTACAAGACCCTTAATATTTCTTTATTAGAAAGCTGAAAAGTTTATGGACAATAAATACCAATTGCTATGTTCGTATTGTAGCATGTAGACCCATTAATAGGTATCAACAACAAACAAACAGGTTCCCATGACAACAAATCAACACACAACAGGGGAACTGTTGGGAACAGTGTTTTCTACATGGCCCATGCCAAGGGGTTATAAATGGGACAAGTTTAGAACTTAGTTCAGCTGTGGGATATGTGCCAGACAGTAAGGACATAAGAGGACAGTGTTAAAACCCATTACCAGAAAACAACCAGTGAAAGCAGAGAACTTTAAGTGTACTGTAGTTACTCTGATATTTGGAGTGTGTAATTCAGTAAGACTGGTATAGTTATTTGTAGTAAGGGATCAATAAATCCAGTCTCCAATCCAACACCCCATCCAGAGTCACTCTAACATGTGACAATATTTTATAACTCCACCAAATACAGCATTATATTGTGACGTGTTGCGCTATATATGATGCCCCTCCCCCCCCCCCGCCAGCCGTGACGCGCCGAGCAGAGCCGAAGTTAGCCGAGTCCCAGCATCCTGGTAGCTATGCAACGCGAGTCAACAGCGGTGACATCACCAAGGGATACCGCGGTTGCTAGGCAGCAGTAAACAACTCCGGACAGCGTTGCTAGCAACACTGCACGACACAACAATGGTGCCTATTATGTGGCTTTTTCTGAGTTGTCCAGAACGAGGCTAGATATGGAGCAGCGAAGACTATTCACAGTCAGTTCCGAGTTAGTTCCGAGCAAGCCTACGAGTTAGTTACACCTCTCGAGTGAACGTGTAGCCGTCCCTGGAGACAGTGAGTGTGTGATCAACAGTTCTCCAGTCAGCAGACTACAGTTGTAGTATAGCAGCCATCGCGGAAAGAAGAATCGGACGTGTGTGTAACTGAGTAATAATTGGGAGTGTGTGATACAGGGACACTTGTATAGCTCCTGTACTGAATACGTGTAGACTACTGAAGACAGAGTGAATTGATTTGCGAATAGGGTTATAAGGTGTGAAACCCCGCAACATTGTTATAATTAATTGTAGCCATTACTTGTAGGTTGTTGAATAAACCAATTAACAATCTCTACGGCGTCTTCAGTGGCTAAACACGTTACAATATTGTCATGTGTTGGGTAGGTCACACGACAAATAACTTCACACCATTCTGGATCTGGCAAATGTATTCCACTCACTCTTACAATTACACACTTCACAATCTCACAATTACTGCCATCAGCAGTATCACAAATACTTCTCCTGTAGTCATTTCCATTCACTCGATACAACTCAATAACAATGGGCTTCAACTCACTCCGGCGAAGGCTAGACTACAACTGACTGGTTACTCTCTCTAGTAACTGGCTCAATACTCACTACTCACTACTCTAGTACCTTCTGCACTGACAACACAAAAAACAGTCACACGACAGCTACCACTGTAGCATAATATCGTGTTTACAGGCACTGCTGGGGAACGCTGCCGAAAGTTGTTTATTGTTGCGTAGTAAATGCGGTGTCCCCTGTTACGTCACTGTGGGAAGTGCTGTTATGTCACCGTGGGAGGCGACCGAGTGTTTACCGAGCATTGTGTAATAATGGAAGGGGTGGGGGTATGTGACATCACTCGCGAGATGGCAGAGTTCATGTGACCCCTACTTATCATTGCGCCATCCACGTCACAATATGTTACATATGTTCAATTTATTCAGTAATATACACAGCATATACAGTAAAAACTTCAAAACAAAAAATGTCAGATGATCCAAAATCTTTTAATTTCTTGGTACATGGAGCTGTACAAATTGTACTGTACCTTCTTGAGAAAAGGATTTTCTTTGCTCATAATACAAGGGTTTAACTGAAATTTATTAAAAATAAGTATTATACAACATATCAAGATGATCCATTTTATTCGGCCTACAATCATTAAGGAGCTCTCAATGAACAAGTTTAATGAAAATAAACCCACCTGACAGAATATTCTCCAGCATGACACGATAACTGGCATGAACATGGTTCAATTTTTCTCCGACAACAGGTGTAGACACTTCCAGTTCAGGAAACTGACCCTTGTACTCTTGAGCCTTTGTTACAAGTGAAGCATCATCAAGCTCTAGATGTGCAAGGAGAGATCCAGCATCCAGCACAGCACCAGGCCTCTTTACATAAAAAACACTACCTGCTTCATTAGCAGTCAGTGTCATCACCATCTTCATCACCTGCAATAACCACAACCATGTACCACATTTAGCAGTATAATTTCTTTTTTCATATGTCCATGCAATCTTTAATTTCAATGCTTGCAGTGATTTCATAACTGGGAACTACTGTCTCTATGTCTTTCCATTTGCATGTTCAGTTTCCCACACCAAATTACAGATTTCAATTTCAATTTGACATGGAAGTTCTACAGTACAATTCATTATGTTAACTTACAATCAAGTAATATTTCCATGCTAAAAAAATAATTCATTAAGGGCTCTGCATACACTGAATAATATTTGAAAGAACAGAACTTGAGAAGGTCTCCACCAATAAAATTTATTTTCATACACAGGGAAAAGGCACGCAGTAGCATAGTTGGTTGAGGAACTATGCTACAAGCTGGAAGGTCACAAGCTCAATTCCCAGTGAGGTCATTGAATTTTTTCAATTGACATAATCCTTCCAGCCATAATATGGCCCTGGGGTCAACTCAGCCTCTAACAGAAATGGGTACCAGGAATCTTCCTGGGGGTTAAAGGGCAGCCGGCAGGTAAGGCTGACAACCTTACCACACATCTGTGAGCCAACTGTCTAGAAGATGTGGGAGCCTTGACCTCTCACACTCCTATGGGCCTTCATGGCCTGTTGCAGTGACAGCTTTACCTTTTTTACATAGGAAAAACACCTATAAGGATTAAGACTCATAATTAGTAGTCATATATTAGAGGAGGTTAACTCACTTAATCCACCCCCACAAAAGAGCTTACTAATGATAACATCTTTGTGTGTTTTCTCCCTGCTAATGTGACAAATCTGATTCAACCAATGGATCAGGATATGATCCAAAATTTGAACATGAATCATCAAAGTGGTTTCATAACTAAGCTTACAAGCCACAGAGGAAAAATTCATGAGTACTCTGTCAATAATGCCACTTTTAATGTGTGAAGTGCATGGAACCAGGAGAAAAGTGAAATTCTGTTCATAGGCTGATGAAAATTATGACCTCTTCTCATGTTTCAAGATAGACTGTCAAGTGAGGAAGACGTTTTTTTAGAGAACTGTGTGCAAATGAGCAGGTAAGTGTCAACTGTGCAAATAAATCATGGAGCTGAATGACTGAGACAGAGCTCTAAATCCAGTGAAAAACACTTCCAGAGATAATAAACCTGATGAATGGCTGGATGTTGACAAGGACGCTTCTCTTACGATAACACTAAATTCAGAAAAGATTATAAACAGCATTGAATCATGACAAACCTATAGTTCAAGAAGAGGAAAGTGGTGATAAGGGGGAGCAGGCTTTAAGAGTCTCATGGCAGGCTGTCTGAAAATCTTGAAACTTCTTGAGCCGTAAAACTGCTTTACTGCAAAAACAGTACTGCACCTTCTCTCTCTGCATTCCAAATTTATGCAGACAGACAGAAAGCATATATGTAGGCACATATAAGGAATTCATTAAAGACAGCTATGAGGCCTAAATCCCAGTCTCCTGAGCCCTCAACAATAGCCGCTGCTCAAAATGCAAGTGCCAGCGCTGTTGATGATGCTGATAAAATCCTATCTGAATTTTCTGATCCCAGTGAGTGTTGACAATACTAAACTGTACTGCATTAGGTTTCTCTCATGCGGCCAACACAATCATGTTATAGACACATTCCTTCTCCTTACACGATGGATAACTGCAAGTGTATTGCATTTATGGTCTCACCTTGAGTGGAAATCATACATAACTCTATAATTATTTACAGAAAGGAAAAATGATGTGAAAAGAAGCTATAGAGAATAATCAAACTCGCATTTTATATATAATAAGATATTCCCACAAATCTTAGAGTTTTCAAGATACTTAAACAAAACGGACTTTAATGCTGTGGCACCTCGTAACTGAAACTAATGGTCTAATTTTGATAAATTTCTATATTGAAAGTCCTTGCATAAATACAGAACAGATACACCAGAATTTCCATGCTGTTCCTGTTTATGGAGGAAACAAAACTGGTTCAAAACTAAGGAAGGAATGAGATGCTCTCCTTGAGTTGAAGTAACTGCCACTATTACAAATAGAGTTACAGTAGATTTTTGCATAATTTTAAGCATAAATCTGATGTGCTGTTGTATTCATAGTCATGTACAAGTGCAGGTGAGTCAGTACTAAATCAATAATACAATCTATCAAAGAATCCAAAGAAAATTCAAATCATTGTGCCCAATGTTTCTATTCAAATAACAATATTTGAAGCAGTATTACAATAAGACACAGCAATTACAACTCACCTCTATTTCTGCATAGGCCTGCCCTGCATTCACATGACCACCATCTTCTGTCAGATAATTCAGCAGTTTACCAGCAGAAGGTGAGCGAAGTAGTGAAGGGTCATTCTCTTTCTCAAACACACATGTCTGATTGCCTATCACAATACGGTACCTGTCTACTTCTTCACGCATGTATGTTGTGAAACTAGAACCATCCACAGAGAGCAGGATACCTAGCAAAGCAGTGTTCATTATATTCATACATATTACCGATTATTATCATTGTCCTACTATATCACTGATAAGGATGGAACAGTTATTCTGGCAGATAAAACACAGTATATTATGACCATAAACAGGAAGGAAGGAAGGAAGGGTAAGAATACAATAAAGTAATATCTCACATACAAACTGAACTTTATGTGCATAACATACATACACACGGGTATATGGATGAAATGTTATACCAATATCCAAACCTGGCAATATTCTACTGAAATTCCATAGAAGTCCAACACTGTATCATATTCTGAGCCATTTCATTCCTTCACCACCTATTATGCTACAATCCTCATTAATATTATCTTTCAATCTATGCATAGGTTTCTTTCAACTGAGGTTTTTGAAATTAAGTTTTGCATATTTATTTTTAGTTTCTTCATGCATGCTATATATACTGCACATCACATTCTTCTTGTTTTAAACAACCTGACAATACCAGGTAAGAAGTAAAATGTATAATACTTGCATTATTGACTACTGAAATAAGTCCATATTGAAGGTATTCTACAAATAATGAATACTGAATAATGGTGTCATTAGCCCAACATCGGGGTCATGCTCTTATAAACAAAGAAATCGTCCGCTTATTGCTTTCAAAGTGTACAACACAAGATATTCTATTACATGTAAAGTGTAGTTTGTGTCATTAGTGTGACAGAGATCATACCTCCATCTGACATGCGATGCACTTCTATCTCCTTCCAGGAACCATTCATCACAAGAAAATATGAGTTGGGACCAGACTTGGTGGCCTGCACCTTGTATTTATAACCTTCATGGATAAGCTCAACGTCCACTGTGTTGGACAGTGTGTTAGAACCTTGGATTTGCCCCCTAAAAGAAGAAGTTTCAGGGAAAACTTAAGATATGCATTTCATGTTTGATGTGTCCCTCCTCCTAGAAAGCCAATTACCAAGTGAAACCCATGTCTAGTCACTAAACATGTGACAATATACTTCATATACAGGATTAATGTTGAATTATGATACCTTGGAAACAAAACTGAATGCTGTTAAGTAGACCATCATTAGTTGCTTGCTATACTTGCTAGGACATGTACAAGTTGTGTAACAATTATTGTTCCATTCTTTCATGTATACCTGAAGGGATCACAGCTTTCTACTACCCTGAAATAAACATCTCAGAAAAATGATCTATGGCTTCTGAATAAAGTAGAAGAATCACGGCCTCATTATTTGGGTCTGCTGCCTTTACAGAATTAAACGTTATCAGTATGAGCCACGCTATTTTTGGAAGATTGACATTTCATGGTTGGGCCCCGAGGGCATGTATCATAGTTTACTGAAGATGCCATGGAGACTGCCTATAGAGATCACTGATATTTAATCAAAATAGCAAGAACTGTTTTCACGAAAATAGCCATTTTGTGTTTTGGAGGTGATTCTTAAGGGCCCTTGGTTTTGGAGCTAGAATGTTAATATTTACCAGGTGATGAACTATGACAAATAAACTCTTAAATACTGAATGTGAATAAAATCTGCACAAAGGTTCAGGCATTAGTGAGGCACACACGAACATGCACATGCACATACACACACACACACACAAATACATAGAGGCAGAAATCCAAAACCACTTTTTCGTACATGGCAGGGGGCTGAAAATATAAACCTGTAAAATTCTCAGGAATGATTTTCTTCTGTCATGGTACTTTCTCATTTATGAGATGTTAAATGGAAAGCTAAATAATGCTATAATCAAGTGCAGGAAAGCAGAGCTTCAAGCAAAAAAATCTCTTTGGTTAAGAACTGCAGATCAAACATTTTAGGTGAAACATCTTGTGGATTAGAAACTGTCAGTCAAACATCCTGATACCAGGATCTAGCCAAGAATCAAACTTAGTACTGTACAAACACAAGTCAGAAGTGTTACTATTTAAGCCAACTTATTCAGTATGTAGCTGTTTACAAATATCCTATATCATGGAGACATATGAATACTTATATATAGAAATGATGGTCCACAGTGTGACCTTGTGGAGCAAACTCATGGTACATGATACCCTCATAAATCAAGACAATACCTGGTATCACTTTAGCGCTTTTATAATTACTGCAAGAAAATAAATCAACTAATTAACTTCATCTGACAACATAAGGTATAAATCCTGAACATTTAAATTTTATTAAAACCAATCTAGTAGCTTGGGAGATGAAAAATATAGATGGAAAGGCATATCCCCCCACTTTTTATGAACTTACTGCAAATGACACATAAAATTAACTTCTTGGCATAGGGCAGTTTAGGCGAAGAACATGATGCTAGCACTTATCTTGACCGTTCTGAGGTGCTATCATGCTTTGTAAATTAATGGGTAGAAATATGAATCTGTACTTATACCAGCAGATATAAGTTGAGAAACAATGTCTTACAAACAATTTTGGGACTTTAACTTAGGATCTATAAAAATGTTGCCTTCATGCAGATACTCAAAAGATGATATGTCATTCTATGCCAAGAGGTTACCAAGTGTAATCACAAGTCACTGACCTCTCCAATGATGTCTGAAAATGCTGGAATGAATTAAGCACAGTCCTGTCTGCTACATGTAATGCCCCACAAATCACGCCCAGCATGATGTCGGGTTTCTCAGCCTGCACCCTCTCTGCGATCAATACATCCAGCCAGGCTGTGTCAATGGAATTATCCTGGAAACTTGGGGTCTCTAGGAGTTTAATCAAATACTCCACCGTTGTACGAAAATCTCCTCTGATAGACAATTCCTTCAGTGCAATCACGAGGTTCCTGTTGTAGAAACATCAGTGTGTCACAGTTCTTGTCATAACTTGTCAAACCAGGAAATATAGGCAATGGTAAAAGTAAAGTTGCTACTACACCTACGAAACACACCATAACAGTTTACAGGGAATGTGGAGGTAAAGCACAGCATATTCTAGGTTGTATCACTAGATACTGGAGAATGAGCATGAGCAAATTAAGTTATTACTGCTCTCTCCAGGGCCACGATTCAAATGAGAGACCTCCACAATGTGAAATTGGAGTATTATCCACTACACAGCAAGGTTTGGTGTATATGCCATAACATTTCAGGGACAGTTGAAATGTCTTACTCTCTGGCTTGCTCCCTGTTCTCACCCCATGAGAAACAGTGTCCAAACTGAGAGTCAGCAAATTCGTGCAATCCTCCTGATGCCGCAACACTGAAGTATCCCCATACATTCTTTGATGATCTGAAGTTTAATTCCTGTACTGTTCCAGAACTAGGTTTGAAGCCTGGAAAAATCAATACATCGTATATTTTAATGATGGAAAATGAAAAATCTTTAGAGGTAAAATAATTAAGTAACCTAAGGGAGATGTTCCATTTGTAACCTTTTACTGCGAAGTATGTTATAGGAAATGGAAAAAAAAAACTGCAAGGCTGTTTCACAAAATTGAATAAAACTTAATAGAGAAAAACACTTTTGTATCAAGATAGAAAATATAAATACTTTTAATCGCCACGTAGAAATATGAACTGCATGTAACAGATAACCAGTCTCCAAGCATAACTTGGAAAGGAACACGGCAGTCCTGGCAAAACATGCCACAGCAAGTCAACTGGCTGACTATTCAGTGAAGAATTAGGTCCTGTTACAACAATTTTAAAGCCAAAAATCACATACCTTCATCAGGATTCTCACTCGTGATTCGTGCTGCTATCACATGTCCCCATGGCTGTGGTTTGTGACGAGGGTTATCAAAGTCTATAGATGAATCACCCCACTGACTCTCTCCATATAACTGACGAATATTCTTTATGCGACTCAAGGGAAGACCCATAGCAATCTGAAATTAGAGATACTACATAGTACGCACATAATATTACAAAGACGTGGAAAACTAATACATGTCAAGAATTCCTCAAACAGTCAAGAAGGATTTGACTCTTCAAGAAATTCACTTTTTAAACCTCAGCATTCTTCACCGTTATCATATCCTATTAGTTGAATCCTCTTCATCTTCCAACAGTTTAGCTCTCTAAGATCCATTTAAACCATTATCACCCCAATTTACCCACTATGGGGCTTTTAAAAATATGTTTCTGTCACCCAATATATCCGGGGCACGCGGTAGTGTAGTGGTTTAGGTACTATGCTACAAGCCAGAAGGTCGCAGGTTCAAGTCCCGATGAGGTCATTGGATTTTTCAATTGACCTAATCCTTCCGGCCGCACCAGGACCTGGGGTTTACTCGGCCTCTAACAGAGAATTAATTCAATAATTTTCATGGGGAGTGAAGCGCAGCCAGCGCGTAAGGCTGACAACCTTACCGCCATCTTTGAGCCGACTGTCAAGGTAACGTGGAACCCTTAACGTCTCACAACCCTATGGGCCTTCACGGCCTGTTACAGGGATATCTTTACTTTACTTTTTACTCACCCAATACATCCAGTGGAGCAGAGTTAAGATCATTCTGCCAATGTAATCTTATATGGATTTGTGAAGCAACAAACTTTCAGGCCTGCTAGTTCTATTTTCCATGTGGGTGATCATCAGCATCACTGCTGACACAACATAAAGAATTTTGGAAATGCCTGTTAGTAGTCTGATACAAAGATTGACTTACATGAGGACTATGAGTTCACTGCTGACGATTGATGGGAAGGAAGTCAAGGATAAATTACATATGACTCTCTATATCTGACATGCTTATGGTCATAAAGTACAAAAAAGATACAATTTCAATTAAGCCTACAGCTCATTCAGTCTTTCATCACTTAAGTGTGGTTGCTACATTATGAAATGCAGACTTCAGACCATGAAGGACCAAGTAAAAAATGCATCAGTTGTCCAACTCTTCTCTGGCATGACATCTAGCTTCACAGCTTGGATCAACAAGTCCACAAGTTCTTACTGTTTTCAAAGCAGTTTTCCAACCATATATGGATGAGACCCACTATCTGACATGATAGCACCTGACACAAATTTGTATGGACCCTGATCATAGAGATGGGACTCAATTTACTAGCAACTCTGAAGGAGTACTGGAAGACTCTACAACCTTTTCAACCACATATTGTATTGTGGTCCTCAGGGTCAAGACAACATGCAATGTGGTAAGCAGGCACCAATGTTTTGGAGATAAGGGGCCATGCCATAGCTTAGGGGTTAGTCACTGACTTCTCACAGTAGCAGCCTAGGCTTGATACGAATTCAGGTCATGTGGGACTTGTGGTGGATACAGTGACACTGGGGCACGTTTTCTCAGAATACTTCAGCTTCGCCTGTCAATTCTCACTCCATCAAATCCACAGCTGACACTCTAGGCCAATTACTGGCCAATAGGGCAAGGGGATTCAGTCTCAATCCACCCCATGAAATTAAAAAAAAATATATATAGAAGCAGCGAAAGAAAACAAGTCATGGATGACAGAAGTATCTGGTTCACTTCTGGACAAGGGGTGACTTGACAGAAATGGTTTTGATATGAAGAGGCAATTATATGACAAGTATTCACCCTAAAAAGAAAGATGGCTCAAGCTGTAATGTCTCCAACTTGTATTCAGAAGGTGATCAATTTGGGTTTGACAGGACAATGACTTTCCTGACACAGGTTATTTGCAATTTGATTCAATCCCTCCAGGCAAATGCTAGGACAGTACTTCATATCAGACAATGTCTGCTTCCTTCCACATCCTTGGCAATAATTATTCACCAACAATCCTGTGTCCTACTAATAAAGTCAGCTCAAGCCATAACATTTCTGACCTGTATTCTGCAGGTGCTCAGTTTGAATCTCAATGGGACACTGATTATCCTGATCAGGGTTGTTTTTAGTTTTCCTCAGTCCTCCAAAAACGTTAGGATAATACCTCAAACTAGGCCATGATCATTTCCTTCCACACCCTTTCCAATAATTATTAACTATCAATCTACCATCAATGCCTTATACTCTGAGCTACTGATGGTGTCACTATATACGATGGGGTACCCAAAAGAAACAGAACTAATTTTTTTGTGGGCAGAGCTTTTGTAGTATCGCGTTTTGCCACTATGAGCGCATAGAGCTAACATTCCTGAGTCGATAAGCCAACTACCGTTGCTTCAGAAGGTAAGGACTAGTTTCGGCAGAGTTTATAGCGACAACTGTTTTGTGTGATCGTCGTTTTTGCAATGGCTGATTTTCGTGAACAGCGTGCGGCGGTGAAATTCTGCTTTTTGCTCGGGAAAAGTGGAACAGAAACTCTTGAAATGTTAAAAACGGCGTACAAGGACGATGCTATGGGGAAAACTCAAGTGTTTGAG
>NW_019743672.1:88330-94569 GCF_002891405.2 Cryptotermes secundus
CTGCTGAACAAAAACAAGGTCGCGTGGAAGCATGCTGTGCTTTGAAAGAAGAGTCCCGAAATGATCAAAACTTTTTTTTGTTTCAAGCGTTTTGCTGATGTTGCTGAGGTGAAGGAAAAAAATGACGGAGGCGCTATCAAGCATCTCAAAAGATGAATTTAGACAATGTTTTGAAAAATGGAATAAAAGACTAGACAAGTGTATTAGTGTAAGTAGAGAGTACTTTGAAGGGGACTGAAGGTTTGTGCTTAAAATTTGAATAAATAAGTTAAAAAAAAATAAGTTCGGTTTCTTTTGGGTACCCCCTCATAAACCACAAATAAGTGTGCAAGCATTCACAGTAAGATAAAGATTTCTATGGCGAGCATGGAAATGGTACAGAACTTCCAATTGTTGAGGACTACAATAGTGTGTTTTGTAGCAAAATCACAGAATGGCAGACACCTATTTGTTAAGCCATGATTCCATTATAACAATAAACTTCTGGGGAGAAAGCAGCATTGACCACGTAAGAAAAGCAACTGCTGTACTGTATCTGTCCCATTCACAACTCGTTCACCTTACTGAAGTAAAAAAGTATCATTGGCCTGTGTGTTATCACAAGCTTTAACAGTTATCACACCAAAGCAAATTTATGAGAATAGTATGGTGGTGTGGGGCAACCACAGGGTTCACATGGGGGACACATGCCACCTGATGTTTTCATCTTTCTTTAGCTTAGAGCAATTTCATACATGAGTCTTTTGCATATATCATATTATAGAAATGAAACTTCTGCATTACTGTAACCTATGTTTTGTTTACTTTAAGATCCTGTAATGTTTATCATTACTTGGAACAGTTACTGTCTCATCATCTGTAGCCATTTATGACTCTGATGTCAGTTTGCCTTGCAACTTTGGTTTTATACTTGTTACAAACTTTGACAATGTTCAGAAGAAAAGAGGGAGGGGGGGAGTCTCTATGTTTCTTGAAATAGAGACGTGTCCTGACCATGTCACTCTGCCCCCACCCTATTCCTCCTTCTTCATTCAAATCATTCAACATCTTTCATATTTATTTTTATCACTGATGGTTTTGAAGAAATGTGCATTTTAGAAGGGGTGGGGCATTTTTAATTATATTTCATAATTTAAATTGGGCTATGAGAAGAATTTTAATCTGGTATGTTGAAGATTAACAGTATCCTTACATCTGCATCTCAGCCATCTTTTTCTTTGACATTTTGTACTAGCAGTTTTGCATTCAGTGTTGGATCCCATTTGTGTACCATATGAAACCAATGCAGCCACCACAATTCATTTATCCTAATAATAATTTGTAAACAGTACAAATTCCATAATTTTATCATTTCCATTGTTAGTTTTATCTCTCCAGGTCCAAGCACCTTCTAACTCTGAAGATGTATTGGTCAGTTGTATCAAACTGCCTGTGTTTAAGGTTAAGGTGTTGCTGTATTAAATTCTGAACCCAGAAGTACAGAAATATTGTACACTTTGTGTAGGTATAGATGGTTCCCTAAAAAGCAGTTTCTGACATGTAAAATCTTGCCAGTTGTTTCATTTAACAGTGCACTCTAAGTCTGAAGAAGTTAAATTACATTTTTCCAAAACTCCAAAAGAATTTTCAATTTTCATTATTGCTTCAGAAGTATTGTAATACCAGAACTGTTTGATTATCTGCCAGAAAGAGTGGCCTGGGTTTCAAATGTAGCTGCACTGTATACAATAATCTTGAAGTGCTAGTGAACAAGAAGATTCCAATGACTCTTCACTTTATGATTCTGGAAGTAACAGCATTTGACAAACTAGAACAATCACTAGTGTGGATTTCAATGTAACAGATCACTGAAGACCAGATATTCTATATCTTTAAGATAAAATGAAAAAAATTGGAGAATTCGCATCCTAGCCATCGATGCACCGTTGCCATGAACTGATCAACAAAGATAAGAACTTCCCTGTAGAAGCATAAATGTTCAGTTGCACCCAGGAAGTAACTAGCAGCCTTGACTTGTAACTGCACACTGAGCTATTACCACATTTATGGTAATACTCTTTATCAGTTCCATATTATGAAATGATAGAATATGGTCACTTGCCGACTCACCTGCAGCTGTGCAGCTGGTAGGTTCACATCTGCCACCATCTCAGTACATGGGTGCTCTACTTGCAGTCTAGGGTTCAGCTCCAAGAAGAAGTAATTACCATCTGTATCATACAGGTACTCCACTGTCCCTGCACTCACGTAGCCTACCATTTTTGCCAGCCGAACTGCAGCCTATATACATTCAATATGTTACAAATGCTCGTTCTAATTTCAAAACAAAGTTTCTTTGATATACTAATGAATTACTGCATTTGCATGACTATAACATAAAGTATCTTATTTTGATCTCACTAAAAAAATGGGAACTATCCTTGTACCTTCTAATGATGAAATATATGTAAAAAAACCAAACCTAATTCAATGGGGGTCTAAGGAAAAAATGATATAGCAATGTGCCAAACCTAGAAAATTGGATATCCATGGAGTGTCTACATGTTTTCAAAAGAATAATTATTAGATATTTTTACAGCTACTGGTATACTTTTACACAATTTATGCAGAATAAAATTATACCAAGGATAGCTTTTAATGTTACAAATAAAACAATATAAAACAAACACACAATATGCATTCTTAATCTCAATATACATGCAAATTTCAAGTTTCCCAGTTCAGTGATGAATGTCTGTGGGAAATAAAATGTTATGAAGCATAAATGGTCATGACTATTACAAAACACAGAACTGAAGTTAGTCTTTCAGAAATTTAGACAGCAGGAAATGATAATCTACCGTTTAAAATAAAAGAAATTGGATTCTGACTTTGTCTTGTGCTCTTAAACAAAATTTATTAAAAGAAAACAATTCAAGGAATCACCTTTTCCATGTCCTCAAACACTTCTGGTTCGGCAATAACAGCAGGGGCCTCCTCTATGATCTTTTGATGACGACGCTGGATGGAACAGTCACGCCCAAACAAGGAAATGGCATTTCCATATTGGTCAGCCAATAGCTGAACTTCAAGATGACGAGCACAGCGGGCTAGCTTCATCACAAAGATGGGTGACCCAGGCACTTCTGCTTGAACCTTACAAAAATATTGCATCCAATAAAATTAAATAGCTCTATTATATAGCATCTTCCTTCAGCAGTTTATACTTATTCTGTTGATGAAGAAATTCACCTGAATGTTCATGGAACAGTGTCATTGGACCCTATCCTGAGCCAGCTACATCCAGTTAAGTTTTTGTGTTCAATTACCTCCCATCCCTATGAGGTGTTTCCATCAGACACTCACTCCTTCTTTCTGTGTCAGATTAATAATTTTAAGTTATTTTCATACACTGCCACTTGTCACCTGGGCAATGAGAATAAACCCAATTGTGGGCCTTAATTTCCTTAAACAGACTGAATTTTTAGCTTGTAAATTTCATTAAGAGCCCAGTTTTGCTACCACAAATAAGGACCAAAATGGATACAACTTCATTTTTTCCATCTGCTGCATAGTTGCTTCTGTCACAATCCCAACAGAGCGTCCTGGTTGGGCATCATCTGTAGCTTTCGAACTCGGAGAGAATTTCTCAATCCAGTTGTGAACCACTTTATGCAATAAACATTTCCCACCATAAACAGGAAACTTTTATTTATGAATATCCTTTGCATTGAGCCCTTTCACCCACAAAAAAAAACGCACAACAGAAAGCTGCTCTTCGGTACGAGTAGTACACTGCTCAAGCAGTGAAACCAGCCTCAGAACATGTGCATCTGCATCTGCTACCTGAAGTTTCATGAAGCCGGGCTGTGCTACTACCTTGTGGTACATACAAACAACCTATTATGTCCATTACAGCTGTTTTACTTCCATTTGTGACCTATTTACTGACTCTCTCTTGTAAAATTCAAAATATTTATATTATGTAACCAGCTAATGGAACATAAGTTGCATGAAAATCTGGAGATTCCCCAGTTTTGACCAAATTCAACTGGAAATATGAGACAATGCTCAATTTCCAGTGATGCCAGCTCAAACTAGAGAGGTGTCAGTTCTAAGGGCAAAGAATGTGTAATAAGCTGAAAGTCACATACATTTAATAAGTTGCTTTCTTTTTCTCTCATTTACATACCTGTCTAAACGCAGAGGCAAACTCTTCAGATGCTTCCACTTTACGGATACCTTTCCCTCCGCCACCTTCACTAGCCTTGATCATCACAGGGAAGCCGATTTTCTGTGCTGCCAGTAGTCCTTCCTCTGGGTTAGTCACACAACCTTTCTTATACAGTTCTGAAGAGATCTTGATTTTCTTTCCGGCATATTGTGCCTTCAGATCTAGAAACAGTAGCAACAAATAGTCACATTACTATTGCTAATGTCTCACCATTCTAGAGAACTCCATAATTTATCATAGAAAATGAATTTATACATTTAATACATATGTATTTCATACTATGCCATAGAGGAAGTTTCATAACTTTATACTGTGGCATATTGGGTGTATACAGGAACTGTTAAGCCACAGAGGCCTTGGGGCACGCGCACAACATGATAGTTGTGGGTTGTATCAGCGCATTGCTAGGCAACAATTCTGTGAACGCTTGGATGGCGCAACAGGAAGTGCAAGTGACGTCACATACCCCCATTCATCCCGTTGCTGTGTGACACTCGGTAAACACGCCTGACAACAATACCCGATATCTGTTGCCGAGCAGCAATGTGTTGTCTATGGAGTCTGTTGCTGGGCAATAGGCTGATTTCTGTGTGGTCAGGGCAGAAGCTACGTAACGAGAGTTCTCATCAGTGTTAATTCAGTATTGAGTAGTCAGTTGAAGTCTAGCAGTTGAGAGTGACGGAAGCAAGCGAACTGGAACCAGGACTATACAAGGTTGCCTGTGAGGATGTCAGGTGTGATGTAGAGGACTTTATGTGTGCGACGGTGTGTGAAACAGTGGATTAGACGATCTTGTGTGTGTAAGTCAGTGATAGAGCTGTAATAGAGTGTAATTGAGAAAGTGCGTGTAACCAAGCTGTCAATAAATCCAATCATCCAAACTAGAACACGTCATTTCGTCACACGTACCCCCCACACGTGACAATATCTTAACATCAGTTAGTTATTCCTGAGGTAATTCTGAGTAAAAAATACTGTTTATATGTATACTGCCATGTGTATGAGTGACTACAGATTGGGTTTGGACTGGCACTTGGATTTATTTAAATTCAGAGATTGTAACTACAAGTAACTACAGTGCTATCGCTGATTCACAGACTCTAAAATTCACTACAGCATGCACTAAGTCTTCTCAGTCTGCTGTATCTTCACTAGTTGTCAGTTGGTAATGGCCTCCACTGCCATAGCTTCTTCAGCTTCCATGTTCACATCCTTATTTGCCGGCGACTGTCTAACAACTAATTCCCAGGCCGGCGGCAATCTCACACCAACCTCCTGCACCTCTGATGGACTGAACTCTCCAGTTGGTACTTTAATTGCTGCTGGCCTTCGCCAGCACAGTCATTCCTGGCTTCAGTCTCCTCAAGATCCATGACCAAAATTTTTGTTCTCTGCTAGACATGCACATGTTTCAAAATGGAGCTTCATCTTCGAAAAAGGAGGGGTCGATCTTTATCTGGAGGTGCTATATTCGTTGCACTGTAGTCTCAGAACCAGTAAACACACCCTGTCATGGCATCCAGCACAGTCAAAGGCTAGATGGCTGAGAGTTCAGAGTTCAAGTCCTGGTAGCATCAAGAATTTTCTCTCCTCCACAGCATCCAGACCAACTCTGAGGTACACCCAACCTCATATTCAATAGATACTGGGGGCTCTTTCCCTGAGGTAAAGCAAACGGGGAGGGAACCTGACCACTCATCTCCACCTGGTGCCACGGTCAAGAAAACATGGATCTATACATCCACTCCCACATACAAGGTGTGGCAATAAAGAACCCGGATTACTTTTATGACTCATTTCCGGCCACGTCATTGACGAAGAGGAGGGTAGGGCATTGACCCTTGGACTTCCCTCTACCGTCACACAAAGTTTCATTCACGTGCATCGGTTAGTCTGGCCGCGACCATTGTTAGAAGCGGATCGTGTTTCTGAGCTCCGTCGGAATAATGCTGAGTGCTAATGCAGAACAACGTGCTAACATCAAATTCCTCACAAAACTTGGAAAATCTGCCACTGAAACTTACAT
>NW_019743672.1:95089-108069 GCF_002891405.2 Cryptotermes secundus
AT
This sequence comes from Cryptotermes secundus, assembly GCF_002891405.2. Lineage (NCBI taxonomy): Eukaryota > Metazoa > Arthropoda > Insecta > Blattodea > Kalotermitidae > Cryptotermes > Cryptotermes secundus. The sequence goes on from NW_019743672.1 coordinate 95,092, forward strand.
CCACCGTATTCTCCGGACCTAGCACCGTGCGACTTTTTTCTCTTCCCAAAAATCAAGTCTGCGCTGAAAGGGACCAGGTTCGAGTCCGTGGATGCAGTGAAAGCAAAAGCGACGCAACTCTTGAAGAGCATAACACAAGATGACCTGCAGCACTGCTTCCAACAGTGGAAAATTCGCATGGAGCGGTGTAGGGATCGGGGAGGGGACTACATTGAAGGGGATAACATTTCGACTGTCTGATTTTTCTTTAATAAAGGGTTAGAGCATGAATCCGGTTTCTTTATTGCCACACCTTGTATGCCTTCAAGGTGTGGTGCTTAATTAATTAAGCACAGAGACAGCTTTGCTTTACTTACTTTTACCACTAGATCTTATCTGAGCCAACTCAGTCTAATTCACATCTGAACAACCTACTTATCCAAAACTCATTTTAATAAAGCCTTCCTCCAATGTCTTCCTCAGATGGTTTCCAACAAAAATGTTGCGTGTATTTTTTATTTTCCCAATGTAAAGTCACATTTCATTTCTTGACATAATTACCTCTCCATTCCCCTATTACTTTATCATACCTATGACCAAAGATTCTCACTTGGCTCATGACGTTCTTTTACGAAAACCATCAACTTCCAGAAGATTTAAAAACACTAATACAAAAAGTAAAGTAACACAGAAACTTTCCCACATGTAATAAAAATGTAACTAAGTCAACAACAAACATGTTAGTACAATTAATATAACCAAGGTCTCTACTGACTACAATACATTGTGACCAAACACTTTTGCAAGTATGGAATAATTTGCTTGGCAAACATTGAACTCACCACTTCCAGACCATGGCAATGTTGGAACTTCAGCAGTCTGAGCTACAAAGTTTGACGCAATCTTATCGCCTAATGCCCACATAGCTTTCTCTGATGGACCAATGAAAGAAATGTTATTTTTGTGCAGCAACTCTGGTAATTTTGGGTTCTCTGATGCATGACCCCATCCTGCCCAAACAGCCTGTTAAAACAAGACAGTTCTTATTGAACATTCTAAGAATATCTGAATATGAAATAACCAAGCCTCTTTCATGACAACAGTGTTATATTTGACTAAATGTTTGTCTACATAATGACATAAGCTGATCTCTCTCAAATATGAAGCTCTGGTACTTTCCAACAGTGCATGACAGCCTATTAGTTCTGCAATGTCCAAGTATAAGTCTGTAAAAAAGTAAAAGTAAAGGTATCCCTGTAACAGGCCATGGAGGCCCATAGGGTTATGAGATGTTGAGGTTCCTACATTTTCTAGACAGTCAGCTCATAGATGGCGGCAAGGTTGTCAGCCTTACGCACCAGCCGCCCTTTACTCCCAAGAATATTCCAAGAATATTCCTAGTACTCATTTCTGTTAGAGGCTGAGTCGACCCCAGGGCCATAGTGCGGCTGGAAGGACTAGGTCATTTGAAAAAATCCACCTCATCAGGATTCGATCCCGCGACCTTCCAGTTTGCAGCATAGTGCCTCAACCAAATACGCTCCCACATGCCCCCACTATAAGTCTCTAGGCATGTAATATTGTCCACCTCGATGAACAGATTTTGATAAGTTCTGGTATTGATATTTATTAGTAACATTTATTAACAAAATGTTTCTTCATTCAAATTAGACATCACAAATTATTCTATAATGTACAAACTTACACATGGATCTTGTGTGGTCAAAAATGTTATTTTACAAAGAGCACCAGAACATATGCAGATGTTGAATATTCGCAGGTACATCAGAAGAGAATGTGAGCATAGTCTTGAACCTTAAAGCACAAAAAACTAATTATGAAAATGGTGACACCGATCCATTCGGTGTTTGTTACCATTATAACAGAAGAGATTTTTTTCACGGGTTTCTAGAGAACAGTTTCTAGCATGTGATCCTTTAGAGTTCTGATTGAAGTCAGCATATTATAAGGAATAGAATTTATTGAATACAACAGAAACACTGTGCAAAATACAGAGGATTATGCTAGCTAACACTGGCACTCTGTAATTACATTTACCACTGGGATAATTCATTTTAGCTTTAACTCAATAATATTACTTCTGTGAACTGTGACAAGTTCAGAAAAATGCATTTCCAAAGTACAAGACAGACACTAGAACTAACATGACCTTAATTCAAGTGTACTAACACAGTTCTGAAAACTACTCAATTTGGACAGAACTGAAGACAAACTCCTGGTATGAGTGTTTAGCTTTCTTTCATCACTGGATCAACTAATGCTCTAGAATGTGTGCAGCTTTACATGTAGTGGATATCATGACTGCTTTATCTGTTTCTCTGTGAACAAAATCAGCCCTTGCATAAAGTAAATCCAGCCCATCAAGAAACTGCTTATATAACAGTGGCTCCAAACTGATTTCCTAGAAGATGTTCCAGGGATCACATGAATAAATTTCTTTAACAGCATACCATTTCTTAAAATATAAATCCATAAAAATGTCACAATTCTGCTCCCATATAATTGTAAACTCTGATAGAATTTGTCACAACATAGATATTTATGTAATTAATCTTAGATACGATAGAAAACTTTCAGTTTTAATACCCTTCCCCCCCTCCCCTCCCATTAGAGCCCGCCTCTGTGGTCTAGCGGTCAGAATTCCTGGCTTCAGATCCAGAGGTCTGGGTTCGATTCCTGGTGCAACCAGATTTTTTTAGAAGTAGTGGGTCTGGAACGGGGTCCACTCAGCCTCGTGAGGATAATTGAGGAGCTACTTGAATGGAGCAGTAGCAGCTCCAGTCTATAAAACCGAAATTAACGGCCATGGGGATTCGTTGTGCTGACCACGCAATACCCTCTATCACCTAAAGTTGGCACTAACTTCGCTGACAAGTGGCGGTCGCTCAGTCAGTATAGTTTTCTTGCCAACTAAAACCACAGTTGCTGTATTTGAAATCTGCCATATAAGGGCTCTCTCTTATGTAAGGTTCCACTGGTTTTGGATCAGTGATTCTACAATTAGCTTTTTAAACCTAAAATGCTATGCAAAGTTGAATGTTTGAACAAAAATGATAGCTAGAGCTTGATCACTGCACTACATTAATGTGATACCTGAACTTGGGTCCGGATGGCGATGTCTAGGATGAGTTCTACATTGGCATAGTTATTGTTGTTAGCACCTCCAGGTACAGGAACATAATGATCTGCCATTTTGATGTACTCTGCATTAGCTAAATTAACAAAGAACATTACATTAATTTATTTGTATCAGCTAATGAATGGCAGGTTTACACTGCAGTGACTATGAAGAATACTGTGTTCCACGATGTGGCACCATGTAGCCTGGCACATCCTTAATGATGTTTCAGAGGAATATGATACCTCAACTTCAGGAGAGAATACTTTTCTACCATGAAGATGGAGATGGCATGTTCCTCCAAAATGTCAATACTGATCTACCAGAAAATATGGCATCACATTCCAGAAGACAGTAATCTTGAGAGAGAAATAATTCAACCAAAACATATGGCATATGGTAAAAACATATACTGAGGTATATGAGTATACAGTAAAAGACAACGGGGGAGAAGCACAATGGTGTACATAGTTTATGGAAGGTATACATGCAAAATCAAGATGAAAAGTGTTCAATCTGAAAATGAGGCTGATACTTACTGCAAAGCTTAAGATATCTGTCAGAAGACCCTCAATGTATTTATTAAAATTAACTCAACAGAAATGTATAACTCCCAAGTGCATCATTTTTCAACAGATTTCCAGCTCCTCAATATGCTTGGTGCAACAGTGCACAAGCTTGTGTATGACACTAGGAGAGAAGCCATGCATGCACTACCTCCATCAACTTAGAGCTGTTGGCAAAATTACTTATCAACATATATCTGAGGGGTCAAAACAGATGAAAATTCAGCGGAGCAAGACAAAACTTATACAGTGAAGTTCTACAATGTAAAGGACTTTTAAATGTTTCAGTATGGGGACAGGCACTGCCACACAACACAATAATTTCTGACACTCGTCCTCAGCACTTACTCCAAAATGCCAGTTTCTGTTTGTCACGCTGCATCTCACTATAGTGAACACCATATACTGTCACACACCCTTCTCAATAATGTTCGATCTGCAAGTCTCACAGAAGTGTGAGTATAGCTTTCCCCACTCCTTGTATACTTCTCTGTGAACTGTCTTGGAATCCATCTTTGGGGATGATTTCATTGGCAAATTTGTAACTAATTTACAGGTAGTTTTCCACTTTATTAATAATCAGTTCCTGTTGTTCAAAAGTAGTGCATAAACATGTTCAATTTTCCCTTCAGCAGCTGATATGGACAGGCACCCATGATCATTCTTCATCAGTGACACTTGTTCTGCAATTTTTTAACATGTCAGTCCATTTTCATGAGGTGTATCAGAAAGTTCCCTAACTAGGTCAAAAGAAATGCTGGCTTAACTTTCTTACTTTTGCCTGCCATTTCCTTCAAAATAGTCTCCTTTGGAGACTTCAAAAGCACCGTGGAAGTCATTTTCCTTAATGCTGTCAAGTATCGCTTGCAATTCCTTTTGGATGTCAGACACAGTTTCAAAATGCTGTCCCTTCAGTTTCATTTTTAACTTGGGAAACAAAGCAAATCACAGGGGGCTAAGTCCAGCAAGTAGGGAGGATGGGGAACGATAACCATGTTGTTGTTAGTTACAGACTCTGTGGTTTTCAGGGATTTGTGGGCGGGCACATTGTTGTGATGAAAGAGCAATGTGGTGCACGTTCAAATTTTCTGTTAAGATTTCCTGGCAAACTCCATAACTGATCCCAACGGTGTCTGCAAGCTCATGGATGGTTCAGTGACGGTCTTTGTGAAATAGTTCTCGAATTTTTTCAACATTTTCTGTCATTTTGCTGATGCTTGGTCACCCTGAACATTTGTCAACTTCAACTGACACTCAGCCGGCCTTGAAACGTGAATGCCATTCAGAAACCGCTACCCAGCTTAAAGATGGTTCTCCAAAAGCCTCATGAAGCATTTCAAGTGTTCAAGCAGTGGATTTGCCGAGCTTCAAGCAAACGCTTTATGCAGACACATTGCTCGATTCTGCCATCCATCACTAACAAAACGAAACATGAAGTCAAAAAAGCACTCACGTAAAAACGATGCATGTTCACAGTGTGGTGTCACATGGTTGCAGACTGATGCAATTGGCGAAGTGGGACCTTGGCCTCCCTCTTCACCTATTTTAACCCAGGCAGTTACAACAATAACAGTCCAGGAACTTTCCGATACCACCTCGTAAGCGCTTCAGTACAGCAAAACACTGTCACCATATTATACATACAGTCACCGTTATATTCTCATGCCTCTTTCAGCATGGAAAAATCAAATCACTGCACACTGGCCTTCTTAGATGTATGTGGTAAGTATGGTAGTCATGTTGATGCCACTAGTGGTGCAAGACAGCTAAATTATGAAAGTTAAATGTGTCACTTCAGAAAAAGGGAGGTTCTTCCCATTGCATATGCAATCAGCAGTGGGGCGAACTGCAAAAAAAAATAAATACAAAAATTCTGCGGATACTTTGTGACACACCTTAATGCAGTGAAAGAGATGTAAATACCTTTCAAATCCTCTGGGGTGACCATGACCACAAACCGAACAGCCCTCTCATTTCTGAACATCTCATAGGACCAGCGGCGAATAGAACGCATGCACTTGACAGCAGCAATCCCATTGTTGGCAATTAAAACCTGAAAAGTTGAGCATTCATATACACATATTCTTCAGGTCTTTCCCAAAATGATCCAAATTGTGCACAACGTGAACATAACCTTTTACCTTGTTGATAACCTTCGTGCCACCAAATCTTCTAACAAATTCCTCGGGTGTTCCAACTGTAAAGTCCTTGTCTTGTTTGGGTTGGACCATGACCGTACCTTGTGACATGCTTGGCCTGGAAAAATTATTGATGAATTTAGTAGGATTCTTTTGCTAGCACCTGTACAGAAACAGCTAAAGCAGTTACATGAATGATTTACATTTGGGACGTAACCTTCCAAATCTCAGCATAGGAATCAGAAATCCTGATATCTCATGTTTTCCCCCATCCCTCTTATTGAATTACACTTTGAATTATGCCACAATCACTTCCTTCTCAGTCATGTCTAAATCACTGTATTAATGTCTGCATTGTCTCATTAAATACTGCAGTTCAGACAGCACTGTTACACAACCTATCATTTGCTTAAAAGCTTATTATATAATGGGCAGTCAAATGAAAATGGGTCACCACGCATAACTCACATGGCGCGCAAGTTGGTAACACTGGTATTTGCTTACGGTACAAACATCTGGTAGGGACTCAAGAAACCATAGCAGTGACGTGCCCTTGCACACTAGTCATTTGTTTAATGTGCTGGAAGTAAGGTTAACGCTACGTGTGGTCGTCCAACATCAGTAATGGAGGCAGGTGAAGAACAGTGAAGTGTAGTGAGCTTTTTGACTGCTGAAGGAGTAGGAGGATGAGAAATTCATCATCGCATGTCTGTTGTTTATGGTGAACACAGCATGTCACGTTCGCATGTACTGGTGTGGCATAAGAGATTCTGAAAGGGACGTGTGTCACTGCAAGATGATGCTCGCCCAGGACAGGCTCATCGTGTCATCACTCCTGATGTTATTGCTGCGTTGGATGGTCATATCCGGGCAAACCGACAGATCACTTTGGAAGAAATTAGTCTCTTGATGGGAATAAGTCATGGTTCCGTATATGCCATGGTGACAAAACGCCTGCTCTACCACAAAATCTGCGTGCAGTGGGTTCCACATCAACTCACGGAGGAACAGAAGACTCAGAGAATGGCTGCATCACTGTGTCACTTGCAACGATACCATGAGGAAGAGTATGCTTTTCTGTCCCATATTGCCACTGGGGACAAAACTTGGTGCCACCATTTTGAAGTCGAGAGCAACCGGCAGAGGCAACAGTGGAAACATGTGAATTCTCCCGCACCGAAGAAATCCAAAACTGTACATACAAGTTCCGGTAAAATGATGAGGACGTTCTTCTTCGACTGCAAGGGCCCTCTGCTTGTCGAATTTCTTGAGCATGGAGTCGCAATCAGTGCACAGCGCTATGAAGACACTTCGCAGAAACTGAGACGTGCCATAAAGTCAAAACGCCCTGGAATGCTAACGAACAGCATAACCCTTCTTCATGACAATGTGCACCCCCACACTGCCAACTCTGTGAGGAATACACTACAGAGATATGGTTGGGAAGTGCTTCAACGTCCCCCCTACAGCCCATGTCTCTCCCTATGTGATTTTCACATTTTGGAGACCTGAAGAGAGACATTCGTGGACATCGGTTTACATCACACAAAGATGTGTGTGGCTGGGTAAAGATGTGGTTCGTAGACAGCCCACAAGCTATTTCAAGGATGGGATTGACCGTCTTATCTCCCAGTGGGATAAATATATTAACAGTTTTGGAGATTACTTCTGAGGTAAGAAATGTTCTTTAATATGTTTTGGCTTCTGACCCATTTTCATTTGACTGCCCCTCATAGTTAATGCACAAACATCACAGAATGGCAATGTTAACGTTGTTCTTGTATAGAAATGTCATGATATGAAGGTACATAAGAGGAATGGAGGTACAGCTCCAATCATTCTAAACCTCAACATTAGATGGAGGTCAGCAATCAGTTTCACAGCCCAAACACTTTACCCCAGGGCAAAGAGACTGTGCTAGAAGCTGGAATGGAGGCTGAGTAGGTCCCAGATCCATTCTAGATGTGGTGGAGAAAAGGAAATTTCCAACATCTCTACCAGAATTTGAACAATATAAGCTTACATATGTGCCTCCAATTGAGACTTGGAAACTTTCATTTAATTACCCATACAAGATATCAAAAACGTTTCACATAAAAGTTAGACACCATATCTTCACATGGGCTTTGTTTTATGCCAAAGACCAACTATGCGCATGATTTGTTGAGGAATGTGAAAACATTCGACATCTGTTTCGCATAACATAAGTGCTGTGTTATGCTGGAATAAAAGAAATAAAAAAATTGCAACACAATTTTTAGTGCAGACCCTTTCCCCAAGCAGCACAATCTCCACATAAAACGTTCAATCATATCTCGTGCAAAGAATACATCCATATACTCATACTTATACTAGTCTGCATAATAGGCTGGATCGGCGATTGAATGATAAATTGAGGTGTCAAAGTAATAATGGTATATTTTTAGGTATTTTCCTAGGAATTCCTTGGAGGTACTAAGGAGAACCACGTAATTGCGCCAGGACACCCAGCGTCTTGATCAAGAATTGAATCCCTGAGACCTCTCAACTAAAACTTGCAACATAGTGTTGTTAACTCAACAGCGATGTTTGATGAAACAATACAGAAAACATAGAGCTTTGCAACATAATTACAGGGTAGAACACAGAAGCCAAGCTATGAGGCCCCACTGGATTCTTCAAAGTTGAGTTTAGTTTCCATTATTTCATGGAGTACCCTCATGCATAATTTCTTGAACTACGACCAAAGGAGTTTGGGTATAATAAAATAACGCTCATAAATCTGCAACATTTGCTCCTAAAGGTTTTGGCGGTGCTGTAGAATCACTATGGGGGCATTTTCTTAGAACACTGTCTTTCCTAAAATTCATTAATTTTACTGTATTGTAATTCTCCCAGTGTTGCAGCAGAATCAATGCCAATGATGCATATGCCAAAACCCACTTTTACAGAATGTAACAAAGATATCCCAGTGCTTGATAAATATTCCTTCAATTTCTGACACTGCTTACAAAATGAGTACTCAATTCTACATTTACAGGCTGTGACATAAGAGAGAATTTATAATATCCAAAACAACAATGGGAATATTTTCATTTTCCTAATCATATAAACGTTCAAATTTCATAGCTTCTAACGTCTCAACAATAAACATGATATTTTATAAGGTTTTTTTTCAGTAGGACATCTGCAAAGCTGGCCCACCACACAAACACAAGAATGAGAATAGAACGTCAGAATAAAAATCACACTTTTTCTAATGTTTCAGTGTGATTATCTCTATGAACGCATTTAAATCCTTCTGTTTTCCTCCATTTCATCAATGTCTAATTGACGGTGGAGAAAACAGTCGATAACAGACTGCGAACATAATAGTCGAACATTGTGCTTACACAATAATGAGTAAAAGTGAATCAAAGTCGACTAGAGTGTGTTCTGTTACTTTCCCGAAGATACCACCTATGCAGTTTTATTTATAACTAGCTGTACCCGGCCACGCGTTGCTGTGGCTCAGTCTGGTTAAATGGAAAAGAAAGAAAAGAGAAAGCCCACGTTTCTAATATGTCTAATTTCACAATTCTTGTGGGTATACAATTTTTTTTTTTGTTCCATTGTCTGTGCAGATATAGAGATTGTCTGGTTTGCCGACTCTAGAACACGCAACATATAATTGTCCATGTGAGAAGCAATCCGTGCCTAGATCTAAACCGCACAATTCTAAAGATTGGCCCTGAGCTTTGTTGATGGTGATTGCAAACGCCAATTGAATTGGGAATTGCAATCTCTTAAATTGAAATGGCACATCCGCTGGAATCATAGGAATGCGAGGATTGAGGACATCTTCACCTTTGAAAGGTCTGTCAAGATTGTTGCTTCTACGACGTTGCTCAATAATTTTTTTACTGCAAGCCGCGTGCCGTTGCAAAGCTTTGGCTGGTTGATATTTCGCAACATGATAATTGGCACACCTATTCTCAATTGCAGTACGTGCGGTGGCGTCCCTGGCAGATCGAGTGAATTCAAAAATTCTGTTGGATAATTAACCGCCAACGCCATCATAACCGTCTTCAGGAGTACTGCATTTTATGTTTTGGGGCATGGCTGAAGGACCTCCATTCTTGAAGATGGATTGTTCATGTTCAGGATGAACTACTAAATCCTGTATATGACGAATAAAACCCTTCCAACCGTTCATGCACCAGCAAGGCGCAAATACATGCATATAAAGACAAGCTGGTGGCATTCAAAAAACCACTCTTTCGTATCCAAGAGTGCAGAAACCGAGTAAATCGGGCAAAACGTCTAAACCAGTTTTGTTCACCATCACAATACAGTCTTATACAAAGTACAAAGCAAAAAGTGAACAAACAATATATGAAATAAGTTTTCGGGAAGGGGGGGGGGGGGAAAGGAAAAATACTAGTATACTTGGACGGTTGATCAGATGATTGGAAGGTCTCTACTAATGATCAGCAGCAACTCTGCATTAACAAGGCAACACAAAACAATGCAGAACTGAAACCCAAGATCTTAATGTTTGAGTGGCATAATGTAGACCATCTCGGAACCTATAATCATCAAATTCCAACCCCCCGTAACGAAAGTCAGCATTATTTAAACAACCCTATTGCTCTCCAATACCATGAAGGCGGTATGTAGCTCTAAAGCTTGTTTCTTGCAGTAGACCTCAATTGTACATGTCAAGGGGTGAGAGTGTGGTCTGACTGCAGGGGAAGGTTGCCTCTAGACCAAATATTTATTCTAGCCATCGAAAGTGGAACAATAATCACCAATTACTGGTACTCCTTCCTTATCACAGCGGCCGCACGGTCTAAGGCATTTAATGTTTTCGCCAACTCAAATACTGGGATCGTGGGTTCGAATCCCAGTCAACGTATGGATGTCTGTGTTTATTCTGTGTTTGTGTTAGGCAGCAGCCTTGCGATGGGCTGATCCCCCTTCCAAGGAGACCTACTGGCTGTCTTCGATTAAGAAACTGTAGTGAAACGAAGTGTTTCACAGATGCCCCATGCTCCAAGTGGAAGCAACAGAAGAAGAAGAAGAAGAAGAAGAAGAAGAAGAAGAAGAAGAAGAAGAAGGAGGAGGAGGAGGAAGAGGAGGAGTTACCCTTTCCCGACATCAAGACTGCGAGTGGAGACTTCTGCGCATCCAAGCTGAAGGTTCTAGCAACGGAGACACAATGCATGATTTGATTATTAAAAGCATCTATAATTCGCTACAGTAACTTGTAATTAACGCAACACAAATAAAAAGTATTTTAAAAAGAATGTAATTAGAAGCACCAGCTTTTAACTTGGGTTTAAAAAGTGAAATATACTTATATAAGTGCTCCCCACTATCAAGCATGTCTTGGTTTGACCTGTACGCTGTATGTGTTACGTTAGGCTTTGGCAGATGAGATGTATCCTACATCGTTACAGCATTATCAATACGCGTACAATAAATCTGATTGCAGAATTATGGAACTGCCGAAAATATATGGCAGGTCTATTACGTGCGTCGCAAGAAATGTGAGGTCGCATTATGTACTATGTTCAAGGCCGGAGAGATAATACACAAGGTTACGAACACGAGTACACAGAACAGCCTGTATGACGACGTAGAAGACCATATGTCTTGTAACGTCTGACCCTGTCCATCGTCCCCATTGTTACCGGTACATAACAATCACAAAGTTCCGGAAAGGTCCGCGAATGAGCGTACCCTAAAAGTAAGTAAAAGTAAAGTAAAGGTATCCCTGTAACAGGCTGTGGAGGTCCATAGGGTTGTGAGATGTTGAGGTTCCCACATTTTCTAGACAATCGGCTCATAGATGGTGGCAAGGTTGTCAGCCCTACGCGCCGGCCGCCCTTTACCCCCAGTAATATTCCTGGTACTCATTTCTGCTAGAGGCTGAGTCGACCCCAGGGCCATAGTGCGGCTGGAAGGATTCGGTCAATTGAAAAAATTCAGTGATCTCATCGGGACTTGAACCCGCGACCTTCCGGCTTGTAGCATTGTGCCTCGACCGACTACGCGCGTACCCTAGCTTTATTTATGTATTTACTTTTTTTATTTACGGATCCTGCCAGAATGTAGGATCTGAGTTTTCCACGGCAGTGGTTATGAAGAGTTCTACCTTCTGGGATATAACGCTGTGTAGTCCGTTGAAAGTCAACCGACGTGTTGGAGGAACATGTCGGCTCCATATTCAAGCCAAAGAATAAGCCAAGCAGCTCTGCTTCATAATGTTTTCTTGCTTGACTTATTCTTTCACCCTGAAGATGGAAGCGACATGATCTTCCGTAATGTCGGTTGACTTAAGGAATTCATGGCATTATATTCCAGAATACATAAGTATTTAGCCTTAAACGTGTCACACCATAGCCAAAGAACTTTAAATTTAGTATACCATGTATACGACCATATTTTCCAAAATTAAAATTCCACTAATTGTCAATGTTTTCCTACATAGTGCTTCAACGCCATATGCTACATGCATCAATAAAACGTACCAGTAAGTACGTAAACCGCTTCATCTCAAGGGTTCCCTTACTATTTGGTGAGAGTGTCATTAGGGCTGTGCCGATCTCGTATGGTCATAGCACCCGCTACACATTGATCATGGGCTAGAGTCTCGTTCAGGGCATGGGCACATATCCCTTTCTTCTGCACAGTCCTGTGGCAGGGGCGTCTCCATGTTCTGATCCAGGGACCCCAACTTCATAAAAGGTAAAGGTAACAAATTTGTGTTACAAATTGTAACACAATAATATATGCATATTTTCGCAAAGACTGTTTCTGTCATAAGTGACAAGGGTCATCTGAACCACTTCCTTACGGGAAGAATGTACAAGGTGTGGCAATAAAGAAACCGGATTCATGCTCTAACCCTTTATAAAAAAAAAATCAGACAGTCGAAATGTTATCCCCTTCAATGTAGTCCCCTCCCCGATCCCTACACCGCTCCATGCGAATTTTCCACTGTTGGAAGCAGTGCTGCAGGTCATCTTGTGTTATGCTCTTCAAGAGTTGCGTCGCTTTTGCTTTCACTGCATCCACGGACTCGAACCTGGTCCCTTTCAGCGCAGACTTGATTTTTGGGAAGAGAAAAAAGTCGCACGGTGCTAGGTCCGGAGAATACGGTGGATGTTCCATCACTGGAATGTTGTTTTTT